>NC_143549.1:53010000-53310000 GCF_054136105.1 Typopeltis vanoorti | reverse complement strand
TATTATTATTATTTCGGGCAACTCCAAGGAGTCGACAGAACTCATAAATGGAGGCCCTAACATCATGTCAAGAAAACTATACGACATTCACACGGTATCTATCATACCTCGCCTTGAACTCATTCACGGTCATAGCACCCACAACAGACTCTGGCAGCTTATTCCACTCATTCACCACTCTCCAAGTAAAAAACCTAACTCCAGTAGCCCTGCTAACCACATTCTTGCCCAGCTTCCATGTATGGCCCTTAGTCCTCCCACCACCGGTCCTGTTCTCAAAAATATCTTCTGGATTAATCTTATAGAAACACTTCAGTAATTTCATATCACCCTTTTACTGCCTATCAACCAATTTCTGCAACCCATAAATCTTCAACCTGTTCTCATAAGGTTCATTCCATAGACCTGCTATCATCTTGGTCACTCGTCTCTGGATCCTCTCCACCTCCTCCCCATCAGGAAGAAACCATGGTGCCCATATCTAGACATAGCAGTCTAGATGGGGTCTTATCAAGGCTCAATATAGAGGAATAATAACTTGTTTGTCTCTGCATGTTAAAGTATTTTTCAGCAACCAAGTGATTTGATGAGCTGATTTAGCCACTTTTGCAATGTGGCCCCTAAACTTCAACTCCCTATCCACCAACACTCCCAAATCCCTGGCCTCATCAATCTCCTGGAGTACAATTCCACCAATGTGATATACTGCTGCTAATCTTTTTACTCCAAAATGCATAACCTTACACTTTGCCACATTAAATTGACATCCATTCTCCCTAGCCCAGTCCTCCAAACTATCTAAATCATCCTGCAAAATTTTGACATCCTGTGCACTGACAATTGCTCAACCCAACTTTGCATTATCAGCAAACAAGTGAATGCTTCCTCTCAGATCCTTTCCTATATCGTTAATGAACAAATTGAAAAGTAGTGGTTCAAGAACAGAACCATGCACACCACTAGTCACAAGCCGTCTTTTGGCCTCCACTCCGGAATAAACCACTCTCTGGTATCTCTCTCCATCAACCCCCCCCCCCCTATCCATCTCACCAACCCTATATCCATCCCTATATCTATCCACTGGATTAGAGTTCCATGCGGTATCCTGTCAAAGGCCTTGGCAAGGTCCAGTAGAATCACTGAAAACCCATTACCCTTATCCAGTTCAGCGGTCTCTGTGTTATGTTATAAATCGTCAGCAAGTTACTGAAGCATGATCTACCCTTCACAAAACCATGTTGTCCCCCACACAGTGTCCCATTTTTATCTATCCAATCCTGTATTCTTCTCTTGAATAATTTCTCCAAGACCTTGACAACGATTCCTAATATGCTAATCGGTCGGTAATTTACAACAGCAGTCTTGGAACCACCTTTATGTAGTGGAACTATTTTCCCCTCTTTCCACCCCTCGGGACTAACCCAGACTCGAGACTCAAATTGAACAAAATGGTCTAGGGCAGTGACAATTCTTTAGCCGCTTCACGTACAACACGAGCTGGTATACCATCCAATCCCACAGATATATTGACATTGAGGTTTTGCAATAGACTACTCACCTCCACTTCATTCACCACAATTCCCGTGTAATCTAGTGGTTCATTGATTTCTGCAATGTCATCACCTGGAAGATATATTCTTGCAAAATGCTCGCCCAGTAATTCAACTATATCAACCGATTTGGTTACCTCCCTACCATCGGCATTCTTTAAAATCATTCTGCCATATACATTTTTTCTTTTACTTGCAACATATCGAAAAAACTGTTTAGGATTCTCTTTAGCCTGCATGGCCAATGTTCTATCCTAATCCTTTTTTGCCTTCTTACCACACTCGTTACTCTTCTGGTCTGCGCTTTATACCGTTCATGTGCCTGCCGGTCACCTTTCTCCTTAAATTCCCTCCATAGTTGTTTCTTTTTTTGCAGCTCAAACTTAATGGTGTTATTCATCCATTTAACCCTTACTTGATTTGTTATTCGGACTCTAGGTATATAGTCAGCCAGCCATTGCTTCATGCAAAGACGTCTTAACCGCCTTCCATGCACTATCATCTTCTAGCCCTTGCAGTTGTACATGCTATGGCACTGAACCAATCAATTTCCTAAGCTTGTCATATTTACCAGCCCGATAATTCCACATGTACCCTGTCTTAATTGTAAATTCCACACCTTTAGCCACCTCCCAAGTCATGACTCTATGATCACTCTCACCAAATGGCGGCAAAGTGGTCATATTCGTTAGAGCCAAATTATCAGATGCAATAACTAGAACATCTTGGTAATTGCAGCTGAGAATTTGGCTGACTCGTAATATTTTAAGAACTTTCTGACTCCTGGTATTTTCCATTATATTCTGTCCCAGATAGTTATCCCTTAATAACCGCATAAAATCTAATTCCTTCCTCCGATGTGTCCTTATATGCGTTTTATGAGTTATATGTGAGTAAGTATGGTATTTCCATTATGGATAAGTACATTGGTACCTTCTTCAAATGGAAAAATAGCTCGGATGAAAGTGATATTACAAAACGAGTTTGTGTGTAGTTTCCGAAGAGAAAGAGGTCTGTAACGAATCCACAGAAACACAGAATTCCCATCAGTTGCAATGCGATAATATTAATACGCTGAACGAACGGAAAAATTTGCTGACTTGCGGGACACTCGACCAGTGGATCGCATTCAAAGGTAAATACAATTGGTTATTTTGTAGGAACATTTTTCTGTATTGTGACTTTTCTCCCAATATGGTCATTATGCCATTATTGTGTTATTATTCAACAATTGTTTACAGTTCTCAATATGTATATAAAGTCAATATCAACAGTAGCCTGATTACAAACGCGTGATGAAAGGGAAGGGTAGGTTTGGAGCTACCCTGGATAGTATTCAAAAGGTAAATACAATTGGTTATTTTGTATAGGGCCCCCGAAACTTACTAGTTTAGAATTTAACCACTGGAAAAGGGTTTCTGTCTACCTCAAAACTCTGAAATTGAATTTGGAAACATATTTTCCGAATAACTTTTATAAAAAATTTCTGTGGGGTCACGATCCATTTCAGGCTTGCAATCACGAGAATGACCTTTCGTTATCGAAAAAAGAACTCATTGGACTTTCAAGTGACAGTGGGTTTAAAATGCAATTCAATGATCGTGGTTTGTCTCGATTTTGGATCTCGCCTTCAGTGAGAAGTAAATTTCCCGAATTATCTGAAGAAGCATAGAAAATCGTCATGCAGTTTTCTACAAGGTATCTTTGTGAGAAAGGATTTTCATCGCTCCTTCATATAAAACAAAATACAGAAATCGTCTTCGTGTGTGTGTGCCAATCTTCGACTGAAGTTGGCCAATATTGAGCCAGATATCCAGCAACTCTGAAAGGCTGAGAAGCTCATCCATCTGATTAAAAGTATATAATAACATAATTAAATTATATTATTTATTTGTTTAATAAAAATTAAAACTTTGTTTTAATTTCTATTGAAACAAAGTTTTAATAAAATATATCCGGCCTGGTTGGCCGAGTGGTTAGCGTATCCACTCTCCGGCCAAAAGGCTGCAGGTTCCAATCCTGTCGTGGGCATGGATGTTTGTGATTGTCTGTGAAAATACTAGTGGTGGTGGTGTGCGGTAGATAGCATTGGTGTAGATGATGATGATTATAGTTGTGGTTGGTGGAGAGTTGTAGAGTAGGTGCCCTTCCTTGATGTGTCATTGGACTACTTGGAGGTGTTATATAATAAAAATAATATCCCTAAACTTTATATATATTGTTCATCACATAGTTTGAATTTGGCACTTGGAAATGCTGTATCTGTGACAAATTTTAGCATGCAAAAAATATTTGCGTACACCTGACCCAGGGCCTCCCCTAGGAATTTTTTTGCCCCGTGCAGTGGCATATTTTGCCGCTTCTTCTCCCTTATTTTTCCTATAGTTTATGCCAACTTTGCAGCCCCAAAAAAACTTGTTGTCCTGTGCAAATGCACGTCTTGCACCGTCGGTAGAGCTGGCCCTGACCTGACCATTGTCTAAAATAATGCAAAAAATCTGACAGTGACCTCTTAATTGCCTTAAATTTTTTGATGAATACCGTTCAACTAAATACCGTACGTGAAACACCAGATTCTTCGTTTAAAGATATTTACGATGAAGCATGTATAAAAGCCAATAATTTTAATATAGGCATTAGAAAGTCAAGGACTACATCAAAAGAAACATTCAGGTCCAATGTTCCAGCCGATTCTGTAGAAGAGTATTTCAGAACTATTTCATTCCATTTATTGACCAAATATATTGACTCAACTTCACGAACGTTTCACTCAGCATCACAACATTTTGAAATATAATGAAATATAATGAAAAAAAATCCGAATTCAAGTTGTGGTATAAGAAATTTGAAAAACCGTTTGCAATAGCTCCATGCAAAAATGCCGTTGATGTAGTTTCAAGGTGTGACAAAATGATATATCCTAACATCTATAACTTTTTAAAAATATTTGCAACGCTTCCGGTAACAACATGCGTCAGTGAAAGGTCATTTTCTAACTTACGCCTTTTAAAAAGCTATTTAAGATCTACCATGACACAATCACGATTTAACGGACTGGTTTGCTATATATACTCACACAGAGAGATTAATATAACCACGACCGAAATAATTCAAGAGCTTTGTAAAAAGAAAAGAAAACTTTAAATAAATTTTTATAATCACCTAATGAATTTTATTTAATGAATTTTATCGAATGAATGAAATTTATCGAATTTTAGTTGAACGGATAAAAATATTTTTAATGCAATGAATTTACATTAAAAATATTTTTATCCGTTCAACTTGGCCTCCCCTAAGATTAAATCCTGGGTGCGCCACTGGTTTCACAGAACAGCGATGAAAATTTCTAAAGTTCCATAGATACCTTCAACATGTCATGAGGAACTTTATCCTTTTGAAAAAGATGAACGCAGAGGAAGGCGAGTCCTTCGGAATTTACGTGAATCAAATTAACTAAGGCTACCTTTCAGATAGCTGAATAGAAAGAACCTTTATGTATAATTTTGCGCGTGCGTGCGTGTGTGTGTGTGTGTGTGTGTGTGTGTGCGTGCGTGCGTGCGTGCGTGCGTGCGTGCGTGCGTGCGTGCGTGCGTGTGTGTGTGTGTGTGTGTGTGTGTGTGTGTGTGTGTGTGTGTGTGTGTGTGTGTGTGTGTGTGTGTGTGTGTGTGTGTGTGTGTGTGTGTGTGTGTGAGAGAGAGAAAGAGAGAGAGAGAGCATCAATTAACTGGAATGCTAAGTGAAGTTTAAAACTTCAAAATGTGTAATCAAATAATGATGTGTTAAAATAGCTAACAATTAAATAGTTAATAACAGTGAAACAAAGGTATTAAGATTAATGTCCTGAATGCAACTAATAATATAATGTCATGTAATTATTCACTGTTAATGACTATGACAAGTATATTCACAAAATAAATTACTTGTAACAAATAATAATACCCTTAAGGAGGTTAAAGCATATGTAAATATATGATGTATATATCTATTTAAGATGTGCATTTATTTTTACTACTATGTATTTATTTGTTATTGGTTTAATAAAATATACTCAGTGGATGTAGCGTTTGCATCAGACGCGCTTGACCGCACGAAGGAAGACTTGCTTTCAAATCTAGTCAGCAACTAGAACTAGAGAAAATTTTTCTAAGCCTTTTTTCGACCTGTTCCCGAGTTAATCGATCGGGAACAGATCGATCTCTGGCACGGGAAAGCGGATCTTTTTCTCCCGGATTTCGGGTTTTTCGTCCCGCAAACTCAAGAAAATCGACGGTAGAACCCCCCACTATTTCAGACATTAAATATATTGTTTTAGGGACCATGACACGAAGGCAATGTTGAGCTGTCTTTTCACTGCATGTCACTTAATTAGTGATAGCCTTGGGTAAGCTATCTCTGATTGGGTACAAGTGGAGATAGAACTGCTCACTCAGTTTCGAAAAGTCAGATATGGCTAAAACGGCCTCGCCTACTTTCTATAAGGGAATAAAAGGCATTAGCAGATTTTTTTTCTCCAGGAGTCTTCGAGGGAGGCCACATAATACACACACCAGCTATCATACTTATTCTTGAATTCATTCACACTGCTGGCACTCACAACATCCAACAGCAATCTATTCCAATCACGTATCACCCTATGAGAGAAACATTTATCCATCGCTCCCTTCTGAGCGGCATTCATTCTTAACTTCCAAGGATACCCTCTTTTTCTTTCTCCATTCTCCATAAATCAACTGAAATCCTGTCTGCGCTGTTAGCCTAGTGGCTTTGCACTTCGCAACCATATGCCTGGGGAAGGAGTGTCCTTGATTCGATTCCCGTCGCTGACGTGAGGAGCTTAAGGATCTTCCTCAGCCATAGCCAAGTTAGCCGGTCTTGGGTGTGGACAACAGGGATTTCCCCCCCAGTTTATCCGGGGTTATATTCATCCCGCAAGCAGGCAAACCGGCCCCGTGAACACACGGATCGATAGCCAGAAATACTTAACCCCCCATGAGGGGGCTCAACTCGCCCCAATAGGGATGGGGGAGAAAAGGGAGAAAACTCCATATGAATAAATAAATAAAACGGAAATCCTGTATGAACTTTTTTCAGAAGTTTATAAATCTTAATCATATCATCTCTCTTTCTCCTGTGTACTAGTGTCTGCAGTCTACAAATTCTCAATCTGTCTTCATAATCAGTATTCTACAATCCTGATATCATTTATAGCACTCACCGTTGCACTGCATTCTGTCTCAACTATATCTGAATTACAAAGGAAGCCAGGAGACCAGACGTGCGCACAGTATTCCCAGTGAGGACTGATCAAGGCTAAATTAGGCAAAATAACATCCTTATCTTTCGTTTCAGCATTGCAATTATCTTTTTAGTATTTGTATTTTGTATTTGCAATCTTTGCTACATGGCCCATAAACTGCAACTTTCTATGTTACTAATAGTCCAAGATCCCTAGGCTCACCAATTTCTTCTAATCATGCCGAAGCGAATGACTTTACATTTACTGACATTGAAATGGAATCCATAGCTGAAAACAACATAGCTTTATGTCGCTTTTCAAATCCTTCTCATTATTATTATTATTATTATTATTATTATTATTATTATTATTACTCTTGACCACGCTTCTTCAACCACTAACACATATCTTGATATACTAAGTCAGTACAACATAAACCCTACCATTAACTCCCCAACAAGAGAAGAAATACTCAATAACTCACTAACACAATCATGCATTGATCATATCAATATACGGGTTCCCATCCATACATATACATCATCAGTAATTAACGTAAAAATTGCCGATCACTACTTTGTCTCAACTTCGTTTTATTACGTTTCCTATCCCCCCTCTCCCACCACCACAAAAGTCGACAAAACTCGATCATAGAAAAGAGCATTGTCGATAACCAAGTAAAAAATAAAGACTGGAATTCCCTACTTAAAATAAACGATCCTGTAACATTATACGAGAATTTTCAGTGAAAATTCTTTTCTGTGAATTTTCTGAGAAAGTTCACAGAAATATACAAAAAAGCAATAAAACCTACACAAACGAAGCGACAAACAGACAACAATCCATGGATAAATCACGACATACTAAATACTATTACTGAAAAAGAAAATCTATGGAAAAAACTTAAAAAGTCACTCAGTAACATACATTTACAAACATTATACAAAAACACAAAAAATCAACTAACAGAAAAACTTCGTAGGGCAAAAAGACACTACTACTTCCAAAAATTCATGGAATATAACGACGACAACATTAAGCAACCATGAGCTACACTCAACGAATTGGTAACCCGAAAAAAGAAAACTTCAGCACAAGATTTTATTGCAAAAAGTTTCGGTCAGGACACAAAACCAAGAGGAACTAGCAGACTCATTCAACCATGCTTTCACAAACAACATAACACAACTCAAAAAAGACAAACTACCAACGATCAACAAAAAACTACCAACACAAAGTCAACAACAAACGATGTATTTTCCACCCATAACAAAACAGGAACTGAAAGAAGCACTCCTAAAACTAAAACCAAAGACCACTCCAGGAATAGACAAAATAAGACTCACAGACTTTATAACACACTTTGAACAAATAAATCCAATACTTTCGAAACTCGTGAACATAATATTCGAGACAGGCATTATTCCACAACAACTAAAAACTGTAGTAATTACGCCAATATACAAACACGGCAAAAGAAACGATACTCAGAACTACAGACCAATAGCTACACTACCAGTCATCTCAAAAATCCTAGAAAAAATAACACACACCAGACTACAGAACTATTTACAGAAGTACAACATCATCTCACAAAACCAATACGGCTTTCAGAAAACAAAAAGCACCATTACTTTATTAGAAGACATCGCCGACACAATAAACAAAGCTCTCGACAAAAACATGTACGCCGTGCTTATACTGCTGGACCTAACCAAAGCATTTGACACACTTGAACATGACATACTACTCACCAAACTATACTCAATAAGTATAAGAGGAACACTGCATACATGGTTCAAGAACTACCTCTCAAACAGAACACAAGTAACAAAAATAGGTACATGTCACAGTCGGAGTATACAGGTAAAACACGATGTACCTCAAGGTGCCATATTATCACCCACTCTATTCAACATATACATTAACGATGTTCATAACATATCCATAAGAAGTCAAATATTTCAATATGCAGATGACACTGCACTACTAGCAATCCACAAAGACATTAACATCGCTCTCTGCAAAGCACAACAAGACCTAAACGAAATCACAACATACTTCCACCAAAACGCAATTCTAATCAACGGCACCAAAACACAGATGCTGATAATACACAACCCAAGAATCATACGCCCCGCAACACTATCGATACATTGTCACACATACCGCTGCATTAACAACAAAAATACCTGCCAATGTTCCGAAATCAAACCTGTAACACACGCAAAATACCTCGGTCTGTATATAGATTCCCACCGTAAATGGACAAAACATATAGAATACCTACACACCAAACCCCGGATCATCGCAGCAAAACTCTTTCAAGTTAAAGACATTATTCCACCCAACATAAAAAACTTCTATATCGCGGTATCTGCGAATCCCTACTCAGATACAGAATAACAGTCTATACAAATACATCAAACAGCCACCTAAAAAATTAGAAACACTACACAGGAAAATCGTGTCAACAGTGATCTGGACACCTTACACGCAACAACCAATATCCGACAAGGACATGGCGATACACAGGATTCTGATCATTAAAAACCTGAAACACTACATGACATTAACAAGGAATTACTTCAACATCATCTATCGAAACAACAGAGACACATATCGTATAACACGACCTACAACAACTCTCTACATCCCCACACCCTTCAACAACTCATACAGTTCTTTTGTAAGATCACATCAGATACCCACGCAACTCAACAACCTACCAAGAAAGTTAAAACACGTAGATAACTAGAGAACATTAAAAAACGAACTCTAGAAAATATACCAACAAAGTTAAGAAACCTTTAACACTAATATACACATCACAAATCACTAGCATCCAATGCATACATCCCATACATAAACAGTAGCAACAACACAAATAGTGAAGGCTAAATCCCACTCTCTTCATAAAAGCTAACCCAAGCTTCGAAGTAGGTGGGATTAACTTGCCTCACTCATCTACAAGTAATCCTTATAAGCAAATGCAGAAATTTGTATGTATAATCACTCTTTCTCAAACTTAAAAAAAAAAAATAATAATAAAATAAAAATTAAACAAAAAATAAAAAATTATACGAAAACATTCTGTATAATCCTCATTGTTAATATTAGAACGTGTTGTAAATACATAATATAAAGGCAAAAAAGTATTATTAAAAATTTTAATTGAAATCCCATGTAGGAATTGCAGCACTTAGTGCTGAATTCTGTAAAATTATAAGATGCAATGTCACACAAGATGTTTATTGTATGTATAAATATTTTAGCAATCAATAAAATACAATAAAATATATTTAAGAATATTATTATTATTATTATTATTATTATTATTATTATTATTATTATTATTATTATTATTATTATTATTATTATTATTATCCCATGGTTTTATTGCACCAGATCATTGAGGTCAAATTGATGTATTTTATACAGCACCTTTTCTGGGTTGTTATAAAGTTCACATTTAGAAATATTCATACAAGTTAATAAATGGAGTTAATGTAACTCCCGGTTTTTCTGCTGAATACCAGTGGTGAGTCATGTCCTAGATAATCAATTTATAAAACTAATAATTTATTGAGTAGTTTTTAAAATATCAAAATCTATGGTATATCTTGATCTTGCAGCCATTTTTGCTACTTCATCTGCAGTTTCATTTCCCTTTAATCTCACATGGGAAGGAATCCATTGAAAAATTATTTCGGAATCCGTATGTAGTTTGTCTATGTTTTTGCTATGTCTCTAAGTATTTATTGATAAGTAGTGTAGCAGTTCCTAATGGCTTGAAGGGCTGTTAAGGAATCTGTGCAAAATATAAATTGCTTTTGGTTTTGTTTATCCAAATGTTTCAGTGCTTTGTCAATGACTATTAATTCTGCATGGTATGAGTTGCATTTTATACCGTTGGTTGTTTTTAGAGTTCTATATTTTCAGAGCCATAGATGAGTACACAACCCCCAGAATTGCCATTTGGATTTTTGGAGCAATCTGTGTAGATCTTTATTGAGTCAAGTCCATATTTCATTATTTTTGAAAGAGATAATAATCTCAAGATTTCAGAGTTTTCTAGACTTTTTTTCTTATGTTTACCTATATCAAAATTAATAACTAATTTCTCCTGTCTTGATTTGGAAGAAATGCTGGGTAGGAGGCAATTTTACTTGGACAGTCCAAGGCAATTTTATTTTCCATGATTTCATGCATTGTTGATTTTTCTTTATGCTGTTTGTTGGTCGCCACTTTTTAAAAGTTCACTTGTTCTATAATGTGCAAAGTTGGCACTTTTTTTACAAATTTAGTAAGATGTTCTTGCCACCTAATTTTTAAAGGAACAAAGTTGGATTCCAATTCTGCTATATTTCCAGGAGTTATATTCCTTAGTCCACCTATGATTCTATCTGCATTTCATTTTCTGAATTTTCATATGCTTGTCTAAATTGGCTTGTGATGTTTGCATCCAGATGGGCGAAGCCTATTCCGTTATGGATCGGATAATATAGGTATATGTGACTTTTAAGGTGTTAGCATCGGTCCCCACCTAGAGATACATTTCATGATATTTAGTCTTCTTTTTGCTCTGACTGCAACACTGTTGATATGTTTAATGAAGCTTAGTGATGGATCCAGAGTAACTTCAAGGTATTTGGGGTTTTCATTAAATGTAATTAGTTGATTGTTTAGCTTAATCTTCGGTCTCCACTTTCTGAGGTGATTATTATTGGTAAATACACAAATTTCTGATTTAGTAGGGTTAATTTTGATTTCTTGGTTTTCACAGTATGTAGATAAACTTTCAATGGCTTTGTTTAAGTGACCTTCTGCTATTTCTAAGTTGTTGTCCGAGAATCGGCAAACATAGCTATCTCTGTTTCTTAATTTATATTTTTGTCTAAGTCGTTTAAGTAGATGGAAAAAAAAGAGTGGGCTCAAACTTCTGCCTTGAGGGACTCCCTGTTTAATTTTCACTTTCTTGGAAAAGGTATTATTTATTCTAATTCGAATTGTTCTATTTCTTAGAAAGTCATAAATCCAGTTTAGAACTTTCCCTTCTATTCCAATATGACAAAGTTTGGAAAAGAATTTCTGCCTCCACACTTTGTCAAAGGCATTTCTAAAATCTATGAAAGCTGCAATGGTCGATTTGCTAGGTTTGACTTGTATGTTTTCTTGAATTGACTGGGTTAAGTAGAAAAGTTGATCAGTTCTTGAGGGATTTCTTTCAAAGGCAGCCTAAAAATATGGTAGTATACTATTTTTGTTTAGATCGTAATTGAAACTTTGGAGTATCATTTTGTCCATCAATTTGCCTGGAATTGAAGTCCGTGAAATTGGTATATAACTTCCTGGTTGGTCTTGAGGATTGTTCCGCTTTAAAATTGGTATGATTTTGGCTGTCTTCCAGTCTTTTGGAACTTTTTCTTGTTTTAAGATATTGTTGTATAGGCGAAGTAGCCAATCTAGGGCTAGGGAAGGAAGATGCTTGATCATAATTCCTTCTATGTTATCTCGTCCACATGATTTATTTATAGCTAGCCTCTCCAAGACATCTCTCAATTTAGAGATTGTAAATGGATTCCAGAATAATTGTTTTTATATTTTGGGGAATTTGCAGCGTTTCTTATATTTTGAAAATGAAAGGCAAGGTTGCGATTTCCCTGATGATATTTTCATCGGGGTCTTTCAACATGTTAGTCTACTTGCTTTTGGTAGGTCTCTTTGTAAATTAGCAGTCAGTTTCGAAAGTTTGGTATCTGAAATGTTTGGATTTAAGTTGTGGAAAATTCTTGCCAGCTAGTTCTTTGTAATATACTATTTCAGCATTTGTTTTGTTGTACTCGATCCTGATTTCTGGAAAGCTTCCAATATTTAAGAAGTTAAATAATTCATTTATTTTAGTTATTTTACTGACAAGTTCCTGGTGAACCTTTGTGTAGTTTAAAATACCTTTCCTATTCTTCCAAGTTATGTAATCTTTGTGTAAGTCATCATGGTACGTGTGATCTTTCAGCATTCTGTTTAATCCATACTCATATTTCTCCTATTTTGCCTTTTGGAATTTCCAATGACATTTTCTGTTGTCGGTAGATCTAGCCATTTTTGGGTTCAGGTTGGTTCCAAATGGTTCCTAATGGTTCCAAAACCTAATGATTCCAAGATCAAATAGCTTTGTCATGAAGATCTGGAGAAACCGTAGTAACATCTAGGGCACCTTTTGTGTAATAAGAATGAGACAGATAAGTGGGTTCTCCACTGTTGAGTGTTATTAATCCTGTTTCATCTAAGAAATTACTCAGGTTTTCTCCTCTTGAGTTTATTTCCTTGGAACCCTATAACAGGTGTATGCTATTCATATCTCCTCAGATAATGGAATTTTCTTCAATGAGATGGGATAGGGTCGCCATAGAAACCAGGATCGAGTAGAACAAAACAAATGCTGAAATTAAACAAAGATTTGGTCCAGCTTTGTTAGGAGGATGATAACAAATGAAAATGTTTAATGGCCTTTTACTGGAGACAAATTGTCCTTATCAGAGATTGAATAATAGTGATCCAAGCACTCATCCTTGTGGTGCACCACTGGTTACCTAAAATCTTGCAGACACACACATCCCTCATATACCACTTTTTGATATCTGACAGTTGACCATCCTGTCATCAATGCTAATATTCTATAATCCAAACCCATATTCTGCAATTTATGTAACAGTCTACCATGCTGTATTCTGTCAAACACTTAGCAAAAACCAAAAAGTATCATGGTGGATCCAATCACATTGTCAGTTCAATGGTAACATTGTTATAGAAGTGAATAAGTTGCCAAAACATGATAAAACATACTAAAACTAATTGCAAAGTTGAGATGCATGGTCAATCCAATTCTGAATCCAAGCCCTAACCAATTTTTCCAAAATCTTCACCACCACTCCTGAGATACTAATTAGTTTATAGTTGGACCTTTACATTCCCTCTTGTGCAATGGAATTACCATACATTATTTCCATTCCTGAGAAATCTTTCCTGTTCTGAGACTCATATTAAACAGTCTGGTCAAAGGAATAGCCAGGTCAGCTGAACATTCTTTTACTACACGTGCTGATATCCCAGATCTACGCAACAAGCTATGCAAGATCTGATGCCTCTTCCTCATACGTCTCAGTTTTCTTCATCCAGTGAAGAGGTAGCAATGAGCTCAATGTTGCACACCACGTTGATAGCTTTTAACAAACGGGCTCATTAACTGAACAATCTCTTCTGCATCTGCAACCTTCAGGTCATCTGCAGTTAGAAGAGTTTCTTTTATATGCATTCGTTCTTTTACTTGCAGCATATCGATAGAATTCTTGTAGGTTGTCTTTAGCAGGCAGAGCCAGTTTCTTCTCATACTCAGACTTTGCTCTGAGATTGTTCGACCATTCTAGCCTACTGCTTATAATTTTCATAACGAACATCATTCTTATGCACAAGGTATTCCTTCGTCATAATCATCGTTTTCTTACGAATCTCTTATTTAATAAATTGCACAACCGTTTGACTACTACGCTATTTATTCTTCGAACTCTCGGGACAAATTCTGATATCGCATCATTTAAGTACTGTATTTCCCATATAAGAAATATTTAAAAAAAAGTTCAGAAATATTTTATGTATTATTTATTATTTTGATTATATTTAGCTTTCTGAAAATTTTTATTCGGTATAAAGTTATTAATATTCTTTCTTACTACAGGCTCTATAGATGGTGTTAAATTCTGAATGAAACTGAAATTAAATCCATTTATGTTTCATTCAGATTTAACATGCAACAACATTCCCTGGGCCAATATTGGTATATCAGCAGGGGTGTAGTCGGGCCTGGGCGACGCCCTGGTACATTTTTAAAACTATCAAAAATTTTAAATTCATTATAATAAATTATTATTATCATCATCATCATCATAATGCGTATCAAGGATTTAGGCCTAGCATAGCCTGTTCTGGTCTTAGAAGTCATCGTTGAATCGTTTAAGAGGACGTCCCGGTTTTCTTTTTCCTAATGGCTTGTACTTTAAGTCTTGTTTTGGTAATCTTTCTGTTTTCATTCTTTGAACGTGTTCTATCCATTTATGTTTATATTTTTTAAAATTTTTCTATTACTGGTTCTTGGTTTAATTCTTTCATAATTTCTTCATTTCTTTTGTGATCAAATAGGGTATACTTTGCAGTTTTTCTCATAAACTTCATTTCTGCTGTTGTTAATCTTTGTTTGTCTTTTTGTTTTATTGTCCATTTCGCTTCCATACATTCACACTGGTAGGGCTAATGTATTGTATACTTTTAGTCTGATTTGTTTTTGAACTAGGTTTGGTTTAAATGTAGAGTAACTTACACCTGTTATTTTTAAATATTTTGCAATTTTTACGTTTATATCTTTTTCATTTTCATATGTGATCATACATCCTAGGTAGTTAAATGAATTCACCTGTTCTAAGATCTTGTTATCTATTACTATTTTAGTTCTTGCTGGATCTTGTCCTTTAAAGGCCATAGTTTTTGATTTTTCTGTTGATATTATCATACCATAATCTTTGAATACCTCATTTAGATCTAAAATAGCTTTCTGTAAATTATCTTCAGAATTTGTAATTATTATTTGGTCGTCGGCAAAGAGGAGAGTTTTTAAGTGTACTGTAGGAGAAAGTTTAATTCCTTGAAGTAGATTTTAATTCCATTTTATTATTATTTCATTTAAGTAGATATTAAGAAGGGTCGCTGAGAGCGGCCATCCCTGTCGGACCCCTTGGCTTGTCTCTCTCGTGTATGATAGCTCGTGATTTAATCTTATTTGTATTTGATTATTTTCATATATACTTGTGATAGCTTTTAGGATATTATTTGGTATTTGTCTTTCTTTTAATATGTTAAATAATATGTTTATTTTAACTTTGTCAAATGCTTTTTCAAAGTCAATATGTGTTTCTAAATTGTATTTTCCTCTTTTCTCTATTATTAATTTTAGGCAAAAGGCCGGGTCTATACATGATCGTCCTTTTCTAAATCTAATTCTGAATCCAATTTTCTAAATCCAATTTTCTCATAAACTTCATTTCTGATTTATGTATATGAGATATATCTGAATCTTATTATAAGTCTTATAATAAATTATCAGAATTATAATAATAAGACTTATAATGCAGTTCCTGCTTTCGGTCAAAAAATAGCAGCTTGCCACTATTATTATATTATCTAATATATAATATTATCATCTAATATAATATAATATAATATAATATAATATAATGAAAATTAATATAATAATAATAATAAATGCAGCACTTTATGCACTGGATTTTTGTTTCCAAGGTAGAGCCCTGGTGTTATTGCTATTAGGACTACACCCCTGTATATCAGAAGGAATAAAGCTAATTGTAAGTTATAAGCAGCATTAGTAATTTAAGTAAAACTTGTCTATGCATTATGTTGTAAATAATTATTGTAAATTTTCTAATGTTTAACATGTTCATTGCCAATCACGCGATATCGCGCGATGCGAGTTCTCACCAAACGGCTGATCACGCGTTATCGCGTGGACGTCGCTAACTAAATAAAATTATAAAAAAAAATTGGTCACCACACGAAATTCCAATTTTCAGCTTGGCAATGAAAGTTTTAAACTATCTGGATTTTGTGCAAATACTTGTGTACTGCCGAGAGAAAGATAATCGGATTAGATAGTGATGGCCTGAAACTAAACCTCTTGCACCAAGTACAGGTGCACCAAGTAGGTCGCGTACGCGGGTTCCTTCTGTAAAGCATGCTAGGGGAGAGTGTGGTGCTAGGTGCTGGAAAAAGTAAGGTATCGTGGAAAAAAACAAGGGTGAGAGCAGGATGACGTAGGGAGGAAACATCGGGTGCGTAATTTAAAAAGCGTAGCGGCGCTAGTTCTTGGCTTTTTATTCTCTTCCCACCCAGGAGTGGTCATCGAGATAGAGGTCGTTGGAGCACACTGAAGTGTCTATGGAAAGTTCGCCACAGTCAACGAGTAGCCCAGCGGATCGAAGCTCCCGATCACCACAGAGATCGATACGCTATGCCGAGACAGTCGACCTGAGAGCGGCGAGCCAGATTTACCTTGTGGTGGAGATGTGTCTAGTCCGAGTCCATCTATCGAATAGTGCAGATGAAATTAATTAATAGAAAGATCAAGGAAACGAAGTTCTGTCGAGATGTATGCGAAGGTCGAATAATTCCCCAGTCTTTGGTAATGTAGTATTTCGATCTGTTTTATCATCGTGTTGAGGGGAACAACCTGTAATTGTAAAAAGGACTTTAGGTTTATAATGTTTCGACTAATGAAAGGACTTTAGAGATTATGCTAAAGGAAGTAGAGGAATTTTTTAAGTTTTGAATGGAGAAATTGTGTGGAAGCTCGTTGAGATAAGTCTGTTATTGAAAAATGAATGACCTTTAGCATTGTTATGTGTAAAATGGATAATTGACCTTTGATAGAATTTCCTACTTGAAATAATGTTGTAACATATTACTGGAGAATTAGAAATTTTAGTTGAGTATACCCATTCCCTAAAGTTAGTGCAGTTCTATGTCAGAGTTTGTTCATAAAGTGTAAATTGTCTGATTTTGTAATTAAATGTTTTTCTTTAGTATTAATTGATGACTTGCCTGATTTCCTTTCTATTGCACCACTCATAAACTTAGAACCAAGGCGGGAGGTAAAATACAAGGAAGGCTACGACTGTGAAATGAATTTTAGTTATTTGATGAATTTAGAGTTTAACGACAGGGCTTAAGAGATATTAGACAGTGTACTAAACTGAGTTCTGGTTCCTTGATTTTGCATTGTTCAATAGTATAGGATTTAGGGTGGCTCAGTATAATCGAAATTTTCTCTGAATCGGAAAAGGAATTGGTTCCAGTACTGAAACAAAGGAATTGGCGCTATCCAACGGCAATCCCTTTGTCTTCAATCCACTTGCACTACTCTCTTAAGAAAGTTTAACGGCCCAGTTTAAATATTGAGACTGCATAGGAATTACACTATATTAACTTGATGCATCGAGTAAAGAACTTTTATTGAAATTAGGCTAAGGAAATTATATGAGGGAACAAGTAAGGATTAAGATCATAAAGCACGACGTTAGGAGAGAAAAGAATAAATATTACAATGGAATATTAATTGTTGCCGAACTGAGATAGGATGGTTAGGAAGAAGAGCACCATATTCAAGAATATTTAGGGAAAATAGTTATATCCAACTAATATTTATAGTTAACTATTTACATATTCCTATTATTCTTATTAACTATTCTATTACTAGTTAGAATAGTTATTAGGGAGAATAAAATATTTAAGAATATTTAAGGAGAAAGGGCACAATATTTAAGAATATTTAAACTTCTAACCGTTCACTATTTTTATGTTCTGCTCATTTAGACATCCATCCAGGTATGATATATTTTTTATCTGAACTAATTCCGAAGGTGACCTGTTTCAGTTATTGAATACAAGTGTATTTTGAAAATGACTCCACTTTTGCTCCATATGAAAGACATGTTGTAAGCTGCTATCGTTAGAGCTAGTTTAAGATCGTGGGTTCACTTTTGAATAATTATATTAAAGGAAATTATAATAAAATTAATTCACAATGGGATCATTGTTATGTACAGCAACATAAGCTAAATTGCCATCTGCGGCTAGTATTTTATAATACTAAGAAATTTTAAATTTTATATTTAGTCTTCTTATATATATATATATATATATATTCGACTGTTGTGTTAGAGTGTTGTAGATTTAGTTTATGTTGCAGGTTGTAAGAGAGAGAGAGAGGGGGAGGGAGAGAGTTTTTTATTGCAAATATAACAATCTTATATATAGGATTAACCTGTAACCGGTTTTTGGTTCTCTGCAATCAGGCAGAGAGGTAAAATGATCATACTCTTGTTGAGGTATATTACATAGAAATATAAGTTATAAGGTAAATAAATTTTTTTTTTAGCAAATAACAGTTATTTTGACCTGATACTGTATAAGAACATAAAATCTGTCATATATGTGGAAGAACATAACAGTTGCTATAGGACAATATTATCTATTTACATGAGAGTGACAGCTGATTATTATTCGTACTGTTAATCACAAAAAAAACTTTCTTCTCCCTTTCTTTGGGGGGGGGGGGGGGATGGTATCACTTCTATGCCGAAAAGTGGACTATGATGCAGTAGCAATGCTCAGCCAGGAGTTGATTCCATGGATTTCAGTCTTGGTGGAAAAGGTCTGTGTTTTGCCTGTGGTGGTGGTGGTGATGCTCGTGTAGGATCCGACTTCTCACCTTTTGTTTGAAGGCTGCAAGGAGACGGTCAGCTTCCAGTAGATTATACGGGAATTGTGGTTAATGAAGTGGAGATGAGTAGTGTATTGCATAACCTTAATGTCAATACATCTGTGGGATTGGATGGTATACCAGCTCGTGTTGTACGAGAAGCAGCTAAAGAATTGTCAGTACCCTTGACCATTTTGTTTAATTTGAGTCTCGGGTCTGGGTTAGTCCCGAGCGGGTGGAAAGAGGGGAAAATAGTTCCACTGCATGAAGGTGGTTCCAAGACTGCTGTTGTAAATTACCGACCGATTAGCATATCAGGAATCATTGTCAAGGTCTTAGAGAAAATAGTCAAGAGGAAAATACAAGATTGGATAGAAGAAAATGGGATACTGTATCGGGGACAGCATGGTTTTGTGAAGGGTAGGTCATGCCTCAGTAACTTGCTCACGTATTATAACACAGTGACGGCTGAACTGGATAAGGGTAATGGGTTTTCAGTGATTCTACTGGACCTTGCCAAGGCCTTTGACAGGATTCCACATGGAATTCTAATCAGTAAATTGCAGCATATGGGAATGGACATAGGGTTGGTGAGATGGATAGGAGGGTGGTTGACGGAGAGATATCAGAGAGTGGTTTACTCGGGAGTAGAGTCCACAAGACGGCCTGTGACTAGTGGTGTGCCACAAGGATCTGTTCTTGGACCACTGCTGTTTAATTTGTTCATAAATGATATAGGAAATGATCTGAGAGGAACAGTTCATTTGTTTGCGGATGATGCGAAGTTGGGTAGGGCAATAGTGAATGCAGATAACGTCAGAATTTTGCAGGATGATTTGGATAGATTGCAGGTCTGGGCTAAGAAGAATGGATGTCAGTTTAATGTGGCAAAATGTAAGGTTATGCATTTTGGGGTGAAAAGATTGGTGGCAGTTTACTGCATTGGTGGAACTATGCTCCAGGAAATTGATGAGGCACGAGATTTAGGAGTGTTGGTAGATAAGGAATTGAAATTTAGGGGACACATTGCAAAAGTGACCAAAACGGCTCATGAAATCACTTGGTTGCTGAAGAATACATTGACAAGCAGACAAGCAGGTTATTGTTGCTCTGTATCGAGCCTTGATAAGACCCCATCTAGACTACTGTGCTCAGATTTGGTCACCTAGGTTTCTTCTTGATGGGGAGGAGGTGGAGAGGATCCAGAGGCGAGTGACCAAGATGATAGCAGGTCTGTGGAATGAACAGTATGAGAACAGGTTGAGGATTTGTGGGTTGCAAAAATTGGTTGATAGGCGGAGAAGGGGAGATATGATTGAGACATTCAAATTACTGAAGGGTTTCTATAAAATTAATTCAGAAGATATTTTTGAGAACAGGGTTGGTTGTGGGAGGACTAGGGGACATGCATGGAAACTGGGCAAAAGTGTGGTTAGTAAAGGTGTTAGAGCTGGGTTCTTTACTTTTAGAGTAGTGAATGAGTGGAATGCACTCCCTGAGTCTGTGGTGGATGCTGTGACAGTGAATGAGTTTAAGGCGAGGTATGATAGATACTGTATGAATGTCAAATAGTTGTGATGAATATGATTTGGGGCCTCCCTCGATGAGTCTAATGACTCCCTGGAGTTGCCCGTAATAATAGTAATAGTAATAATAATAGTAATAGTAATAAATTGGTGGAACAAGAAAGGCAGCTCTTTCTTTTTTAATGAGTAGAATAATCACTGTACTATATTCCATTTTTGTTGTTACATTCAGCTTGGCTAATATGTATTATTATTCATAATATTATTAATTAGCATTATGTATATATATTATTATTATTATTATTATTATTATAGCTTCCTAACTGTCCTGCTGATTTATTATTATTATCATATCTGAGTTTTTATTAAATGTTTTTCAACTTTTCTAATGACATGTGTCACCAACTATACTAACTTATTATAAGTTTTTCTTCAGCCAGTTCTCGAATTTATTTTGTTTATTATTATTATTTATTGGGAAAATAATATACATCCCCACCCTTGCACTTCCAACCACTGTATATTATTGTCTGGAATAGTATGAATTATATACGCTTGGTTTTTTTCAGTAATGGAGGTTAAAATCTCATTTTCTTGGGAGGGAAAACCTTATTTCCTGCTATATTGTGGATCACTCTGCAGTGTGCCTAATCCGGTTGATTGCTGGCCTGTTTGGCCAAGAGGTTAGCGTATCAGATCTCCAGCCAAAATGCTGCAGATTCGAATCCCACCATGGGCATGGATGTTTGTGATTGTCTGTGAAAATACTACTGGTGGTGGTGGGTGGTAGATGGTGTTGTTGTAGTTGATGGATTAAGTGGTGGAGACAAAGAGATGTAGAGTTGGTGTCCTCCCTTGATGAGTCTTTGGACTTCCTGAAGGTGTCACGTAATAATAATGAAAATGATTTCCAATTTTGCTACTGATTAAAACTCTATATTACTATATAGAAAGACTTTAATGGAACTGTAACATAATATGCAAAAATTTCATTTTAATATAGCAGGCAACGGGAACCTGTGCTCAGTGGAAGTGGTGTTTGCACTCCTCAGTACTAAACCGCTCAAAGATAGACTTCAAGTTCAAGTCTAGTCAATGACTTGAGGAACTTTTATTAAGCCTTATTTCCCTTGTTTTCTGAGTTAGTTGATTTCTGGAACAAGCAAGCGGGTATTTTCCTCCAAGAAACACAGAATTTCGTCCTATAAACTCATGAAAATCGATCATAGAACCCACACTATTTCAGAAATTTAAACATTTTGTTAGAGTAGGGGCCACAAGATGGCAGCACTTGCCGAGTCGGTCTTCACTGCAAGCTGCTTAATTAGTGATACCCTTGGGACAGATATCTCTGATTGGCTACCAGTAAAGATGGAACTACCCACTCAGTCTCCAAAAGTTAGATAGGGCTAAAAACAGCCTCGCATACTCCCTATACAGGAATAAAAAGGAGTAACTGATTTTTTTATATTTATAACTGGCAACTGGCATTTTTATAGATGTGTACAAAATCTCCATCATGCAATTACTTTCAAAAATATAATTAGTTTTATTTTACTATAATTGCCATTAATTTTAATGTCCTAAATTTATCTAGGCAGTATTAAGAAATAAACTAAATAAAACCGCTAATGCTTTTGATGCCACAAAGGAAATAGTCGAGGCAATGTAACATCTTGCGTCCTCTGCGCTTGGCCGCTTGAAATTAGACCTAGGTTCTAGTCTAGTCGCTGACTGGAGGAACTTTTTCTAAGCCTATCTTCGACCGGTTCCCGAGTTAGTCGATCTCTGGCACAGGCAAGCGGGTTTTTCCTCCCAGAAACTCGGGTTTTTCGTCCCGTAAACTCAAGAAAATCGACCGTAGTACCCACATTATTTCAGACAGTGACATATCTTGTTAGGGTTAGGTACAAAGAGATGGCAGCACTTGTTTGCCAGCCTCTTCATCGGCAGCTGCTATAATTAGTGATAGACATGGGCCAGCTATCTCTGATTGGCTACCGGTGGAGATTGAACTGCCCACTCAGTCTCCAAAAAGCTAGATAGGGTATAAAGGCCTCGCCTATTCCCTATTAGGGAATAAAAGGGTTAAGTTGATTTATGTAACATCTTTTTGAAAATAGCAGGCAGCCAATATACATCATTCGCTTCACTGGCAGTCAGGTCAAGGTTATCAAGGAAGTATGGTAGATAACTTCCAACAATCTCATGCTCCCAACCACTGTATATTATTGTCTAGAATGGTATGTACTATATGCGTTTTCTTTAGTTATGGAGTTTAAAGCCCCATTTTCTAGGGAGTGGAAAAACCAATTTGCCTGTGCCAAACTATTGATACTGCTCACATTTGGATTGGTGCCCCTAAGAGCTCACTTCGAAATGATTGACTCGATACAGAGATAAATTAGATTGATTAATGACCCATCTCTTACCAACTCACTCCTCTCACTTTCGCACAGACGTTTGGTTTCTGCAATGTGTATTCTATAAATATTTCCATGGCAAATGTTCATCTGAAATAGCATCAATAATTATAATTATTGATGCTATTTCCACTCATTACTAAGTCTGCTGGGTACACATGCATCTGCCACCCAGCATCACTTTACAGTACACCTTGAAAACCACAGAACAAGTTTCTAAGTTTTAAAAGAGGTATACCGTGAGTAGACATATCGATACAAAATAAATAACGGAAAAAACTCACGTAAAAAGATTATTTAATAGTATAATTTTCGCCTGTGGCACAGGTATCTTCATTATATTAAGCTCAAAATTAAACACTAACTGACAATTCCAAAAAGCGCCACATAAGTAGCTGGTGTAAGATAACAAAAAGGTCAATAACTTTCCTAAAAAAAATTAATACAATAAAAAGTTAGGAAAAATTAGCTGATTTGTAAAGTACAATCTCCCATAAAGGGGATAGACGTAAGCCATCGGATCTGTTTAAGTTAGGAGAATGAAGTAGAGTTTCGCATGTTTCTTTATAAAGGCGTTCCATGAGAAACTGACTTTTGTGAAGAACTCTTGTCTTTCTCCAATGAACTCTGTGTCTAGTGAAGATGGCATGTTCAGAAAGTCCAGACTTTTCAGGTTTAAAGTATTCAATATAAGATTGGTGTTCTTCTAGCCGAATGGAGGCAGATCTTCCCGTTTGTCCGAAATAAGATAATCCACAAGCGCACGGAATCTGGTAGACACCTGGATGATTAAGATGTGGAAGCTTGTCCTTGGGAGAAGTGAGAAAGGTGGAGATTTTTCTAAACGGCCGAAAGGCAACAAAAATATTCAGTGGTTTAAAAACTTTTGCTATACGTTCACTGATGCCCTGTACATAACGGATAGTAATGCGCGTTATTTCCTCTGTGTTTGAAGAGGAAGACATATCAAAACTACTCAAAGTTCTTTTAATGAAGCAATTGTTATAACCATTACATAGAAAGGAAGAAGTTATATATTATAGTTCTTTCTGTAAAAGATCGTCTGAAGAACAAAAGGAGTGGGCCCGATGAACCAGTGTTTTAATAGTTCCTGCCTTTTGACTGGGATGGTGATGAGATTCCGCATGGATATAATGGCCTGTATGAGTCTTCTTTCTATAAACTGAGAAATGTAGGTTACCATCTGGTTGGCGAAGAATTAGAAGATCTAAAAAGACTAACTGCTTATTTGATTCTACTTCTAGGGTAAACATGATCCTAGGATGAAATGCATTTAACTTAGTGAGAAATTGTTGAAGTTCATCAGAAGAGCCATTCCATACAGCAAAAATGTCATCGACATATCTGAACCAATGAGTAGGTCTGGGAGAAATGTTGTCAAAGATATGGTGTTCAAAATGTTCCATAAAGAAATTGGAGATAGCAGGAGAAAGAGGATTACCCATTGCTGTTCCTTCAATTTGTTGATACAACTTATTTTAAAGGAAAAATAACCAGAATTTATTACAAAATCAAATACGTTTACAATGTCTGAAGAAAATTCCTGTTGTAGTAATTCAATACTTTCCGAAAGAGGCACATTTGTAAATAAAGAAACAACATCTAAACTGATCATGATATCAGAAACGTCCAAATGAAGATCTATAATTTTATTTTTGAAATCCAAAGTATTTTTATATAAGTATCAGTTCTTCTAGTTGAAGAGGAGAGTAAATTTGATAAAAATTTTGAGATTTTTCAATTTCTTCAACTAGAAGAACGGATACTTATATAAAAAATACTTTGGATTTCAAAAATAAAATTTCAGATCTTCATTTGGACGTTTCTGATATCATGATCAGTTTAGATGTTGTTTCTTTATTTACAAATGTGCCTCTTTCGGAAAGTATTGAATTACTACAACAGGAATTTCCTTCAGACATTGTAAACGTATTTGATTTTGTAATAAATTCTGGTTATTTTTCCTTTAAAAATAAGTTGTATCAACAAATTGAAGGAACAGCAATGGGAAATCCTCTTTCTCCAGCTATCTCTAATTTCTTTATGGAACATTTTGAACAACGTATCTTTGACAACATTTCTCTCAGACCTACTCATTGGTTCAGATATGTCGATGACATTTTTGCTGTATGGAATGGCTCTTCTGATGAACTTCAACAATTTCTCACTTAGTTAAACGCATTTCATCCTAGGATCAAGTTTACCCTAGAAGTAGAATCAAATAAGCAGTTAGTCTTTTTAGATCTTCTAATTCTTCGCCAACTAGATGGTAACCTACATTTCTCAGTTTATAGAAAGAAGACTCATACAGGCCATTACTCATACAATCCATGCGGAATCTCATCACCATCCCAGTCAAAAGGCAGGAACTATTAAAACACTGGTTCATCGGGCCCACTCCTTTTGTTCTTCAGACGATATCTTTTACAGAAAGAACTATACATGGTATTAACGTATTAGAGGTTGATCGACCAACCTCTCATATATGGGCTCAACATAAAAAGTAAATTTTAAAAAAAGAATCTCCGTTTCAAACATTAATACAGTTAATCCAATTATCCAGTCATTACAATTATTAATCATTCATCCAATATTAATGGATTGTGTTTACTTAGAATTTTGGATCAATCTGGTGAGTAAAATACTTCCGAATCCAAACACAAATTTAAGTGAATCCATAAACGCGCTAAAGAATGCAATCGAATTTACTAAAGAATTTAGGTCGGATGAAAATTTTAATGATATACTTGAATCGGCAAACGTGTTAGCATTAGATTTAGAAATTTCTCCTGAGTTCAAAAGCAGTACATTAAAGCAGATGTACAAAAAAATTGATCTGTTGTAAATGTTCGGACCAAGCGCCAGTTGATCCGCAATATAACTGTAAAGTTACATTTTCTCTTCCAGTTGTGGACACTATTATTAATTCTTTAGCTGAAAGGTTTGATCCCTTTATATGTCACTTTAACATATTTCAGTTTTTATCCAGTTTCAAGGAAATTTCGAATATAGGTGAGGATACTTGAAGAAAATACTGCGATGATTAATGAGTTGCTCTGACTGATGGTGTCAAAAAAATCAGATAACGCCTTTAATTTCCGTATAAGCAGTAGGCGAGGCTGTTTTAGCCCTAACTTTTTAGAGGCTGAGTGGGCAGTTCAATCTCCACTGGTACCCAATCAGAGATAGCTGGTCCAAGGCTATCTCTGATTGGGCTAATTAAGCGGCATGCAGTGAAGAGAGACAGCTCAACAAGTGCTGTAATCTCATGGTCCCTCACCCGAAAACAATATTTAATTTCTGAAATAATGTGGGTTATACGGTCGATTTTCTTGAGTTTATGAGACGAAAAATCCGACTTTACAGGAGGAAAAAATCTTCTTGCCCGTGCCAGAGATCGACTAACTCGGGAATCGGTCGAAAAAAAAGGCTCAGAAAATTTTCCTCTGGTCACCAACTAAATTTGAAAGCAAGTCTTCCTTCATGTGGTCAAGCGCTGTGGTATGCAAATGCTACACTGGACTGATGGTGTAGATAATGATATTTGTGCCACCGAATTTTATACAAATAAAAATTCTAAACGGCATCATACATGTTACAGAATTAACTCTGATGGCAGCAAAATTTAATTTTCAAAAATGAAAATAATACTGATTATTTTTTGATAACCCATTTCAGGTCCCTTCGTCTTATGCCTTGTGCCTGTGCACCAGTTGCATCTGCCTTGCTACGACACTAACTCTCAGAGTTCAATGTCATCACTGAATGTTGGGCTTGCATATTGCAGTCCTGCCATAGAAACCAGTGTTGTTAGCCTCGGTTCTTAGTGTTTTTGTGCAATTCTTGTTGCAGCCAATGCCTGGAACTCCACATTCAATGTCTCGGCCGACAATTGGAAGTTTTCAAATATCCTTCATAGCAACTTATAATCATGTTCGGTGAATATGGTTGGGCTGTCCACTGCAGATAGCAGTTGGCTTCAAGCACTTCCATCTCAGTATGCTATCACTGATTGTTGACCTGGATGGCCTAATTTGTCAAGAAATTGCCAAACAGACAGACCTGCAACATAGCATACTATCACAGTGCCTCTTTTAAACTTCATTGGTTCCCATCTTGCAGCCATTTCACCCAGACAGAGGTGCACTGATTTGGGAGATGCATATTCCTCCAATACCAGCTACAAACACGGGCAATGTGGGGGTTTGTATTACTTGTTACATTGCATGATTCACCTTACCTACAGGGGAGGGGGATATGTTGACCTTTCCAAGCAGTGTATATAATCAGCTAACTTTTTATTTCCTTATAAAGTGTAGAGGCCTTTTTATCCCCCATCTAGCTTTTAGAGATGGAGTGGACATTTCAATCTCGACTGGTAGCCGCCCAGAGAGAGAGAGAGAGAGATGGGAAAACAAGTGCTGCCATCTCTTGGTGCCTAACACTAACAGGATATGTTAAAAGGTTATTTTCTTGACCACGAAAACTATTGAACAAGATCAACTCATTACACCATACAATCAAATTCACTCTAGATCTTGAAAAAGATAACCAATTATCATTTTTGGACACCCTAATTAAGAAGCAAATAAATGGTCGCCTCAGCCACTTAGTTTACCGAAAACTCACAAATACAGGACGTTATTTGCACTTTAGCTCCTCCCACCACATTTCTCAGAAACTTAGCATTGTACACATGCTAAAAAAGCAAGCCTTCCCTCATTACAACAGATTAACAAGATCTCCAAGATGAATTATCTCTGATATCTAACAATCTCATCATGAATGGCTACCCTCAGGGACTCGTCCACAAGATAATTTTCTCTGACCCCCACGAAGACAATGGAACGATACAGTCATCATTTCATACCTGGGAACAGTTTCTAATAAGGTTGCAAGACTCCTCAAACCCCATAGAATAAGAGTGATTTTAAACCTACAGAAATGATTAGACAACGCTTAAGATCTCCAAAAGATGGCCATCCTTTCTTCAAATATGCTGGAATTCACAACATACTCTGCTCTTGCGGTTTCAATTACATCGGCCAGACTTCAAGAAGCCTTGAGATTAGACAAAGGGAGCACCTTGGAGACGTTAATAACAACAGAGAAGAGGTTCATCCTTTCATTTCTCAAGAACTAACCATATCATAGTGTGGGACAAAAGCACCTTTGCTTACATAGAGGATTTCCGCTCCAGAATTATTAAAGAAGCCACAACAGTTGCCCGTTCTGAACAAAACCTTAACAGGAACCAAAGATTAATCTTTCCGAAGATCTGGAAGACCCTGATTAGATTAGATCTCTAAACATACTTGAACTGAATTATAGTGCCAATTATAGAACGTTCCTAAATAACAACAAGTGAAATCATACACGCGTTATGCATGTATTGAACGCGTTCTGTTTTATCAAATATAATTGGAATCGGTTGATTTATAGTCTGTAACAGTTTTTAGCTTTAAGTGCCTTATATCAGTTAACCCTGAAGATGCCAATAGCCTCAGTTGGTGAAACTAGTTGGTATTACATAGTTGTTCTAAAAAAATATTTGATCAATAAATCCCAATAGAAGTCATTTCCATACTACGAGGATATATTTATTACTGTCTAAAATAATGTGGGTTCTACAGTCGATTTTCTTCAGTTTATGGGACAAAAAAATCCCCTTGCGGATGCCAGAGATCGACTAACTCGGGAACTGTATGAAAAAAGGCTCTAGTCAAGTCTAGTCACCTCCAGTGGGTGACTAGACTTGAAATAAACTTAAGTTTTCTGGTAGCCTGGCACAGATGATATGAGGGATATATACAGGGTGGCCCATAGTTCACATAAAGTAATTAATAAATAAAAATGTCATTAAATGTTTACACTCCTTTGTAACTTACTAAGGTTGGTTACCCTGTATTACATTTGATATATCGATAAAATAAACGAAGTGAAAAGGTTTATGAAAGATGTTGGTAACTACATTTCTTGATTCCTTACACAAGTTCAAAGAATGTCCTCTTGTTTTCTTTTTTCCATGCAATCGTTTGACAAATCATACCAGTATATTTGGTGAGAGCCCTGCACAACTTGACTTTAAATGATCTGTATGAATTGGATTTTTTATTACAAAACTAAAACCAATTCAAACGGATTATTTGGGCAGACTACCTGCACTGAAAGTGAGATCGTGTGTGTGTATACACACACACACACACACACACACACACACACACACACACACACACACACACACACACACACACACACACACACACACACACACACACACACACACACACACACACACACACACACACACACACACACACACACACACACACAATCTACTAATAATTGTATGGACACACTATCAATTTACCATTGATACCAGCAGGTGAAACCTAATAATATTAGGTATATCCAACTTTGGCTTTGATCACCTCCTGCACCCTTTGAGGGAGGCTTTTCACCAATGTGTTGTAGACATTAGGTGAATTTGTCTCCATTCCTGCATTAAAGTGACACTGAGTTCAATGACAGATTGAGGACGTACTGCCCTGGATCTCAATCGTGGCTACAATTCGTCCCATAGGTGTTCGATGGGGCCGATGTCAGGACTCTGCACAGGCCAGTGCAGTTGTATAACACCCATCTCTTCATACCGTTCCATAACAGCTGCAGCTTTGCAGCATGGGTCATTGTCATCTTGATAATAACATGGATGTATTCCATAAAAACTCCAGTGTAGGCAGCACCTCATTATCCAGATTTCTCAAGGTATTGAGCTACCTTCATGGAACCATGGACCAGTAGTGACACTCCAAACCAGCTGAATGCACACCAAAGCAAACTTCACTGTGGGTAGAACACTGTGGTAATTATTTTTTTTTAATTGCCGGCTGGGAAAGCAGCCATTGGCCTGGCTGCTTTCCGAGCCTGCAATCAGACTGGGAACAGACAAACCTTCATTTATTGTTCCAGAGTACCATTTTCCACTGGTTAATCGTCCAGCTTATATGCTCTTTGCACTAGGCCAGATGACCCACCTTGCTCATTGTAGTGATGTTCAGTTTGTGTGCTACTGCTCTTTTATGAAAAAACCCAGTAAATGGAGCTCTTATTGTACAGTATTATTCTTCATTGTGTTATTGACTCTCTGGAATCTGCACAGACCATCTGTGATGGTCTGTGCCGATTGTAGCCGGTTTTTGGGTGCCACCTATTTTAACACCACCTTGTCCTTGTAAGTCATTTTCGGCCGGTGCCCTGGGTGTTTTCCTATACTAGCCGGAACGTCTCCATTTGTTGATCACGTCTCCAACCATTGATTTTGGATGCTCCAGTTGAGTGGCAATGGCACACATAGAAGCCAATGTGACAGCCAATGACACCTCTCGAAGTCACTGAGCTCACGTTGTATTGCAATACCACCAGTATTCAACTGTTCCAGTGAAATACTGCTTCTTATCATCTGTACACCGGTTTGATGTTATTAACAAACCTGAAATGTTCCATTATAGGATTATGTATGTGCACACATATAGACATACACAGAGTATACACAAAGTTCAATATCTTATGTTTGAATATCAGCTTTAATGATTATGACCTAACTCCACGGTTTTTTTTATTAGGTGACAACTCCAGGGAGTCCAAACTTATCAAAGGAGGGCAGCTACTATACTTTGCTAAATACTAAATATTTTGTACATAAATGATATAGGAAATAACTTGAAAGGGAATATTCAGTTGTTTGCTGATGATGGGTACCATCATCAGCAAACAAATGAATGTAGTTATGTATTTTGAAAGAAATAGATTACAAGCTGTGTATCACATTGTTGGCACTGTACTCCAGAAAATAGATGAAGCTCGAGATTTAAGGATGGTGGTAGACATAGTTAAAGTTTAGAGGACATTTTACTAATTTTGCTAAATTAGTCCATAAGATTACTTTCCTAGTGAAGAACAAATTAACAGGCAGAAACAAGGAAGTTGTAATTTCTCTTTAAAAGGCCTTGATTGCCCACATGTGGATTACCCCCCCCCCCCCTTGAGGATGAGGACACGGCAGTAGGTGGCCTGTGGAATGTTCTCTATGACAATAGATTAACAAGTGTGTGTGTGTGTGTGTGTGTGTGTGTGTGTGTGTGTGTGTGTGTGTGGATTGCAGAATTTGGTTGATAGGAGAAAAAGAGGGGATACGATAGAAACATTTAAGCTAATTAAAGGATTTTATAGGATAGATGCAGTGGAAATGTTTCAGCACTTGGCTAGAGGAATCAAAACAATAGGTCATCCCTGGAAGTTGAATAAAGGTATAGTTAGTAAGGACTAGATTTTTTGCTTCGAGTGGTGAATGAGTGGAATGGTTGCAAGTCGGTTGAGTGCTTTGTCTTTTAATGGGTTCAAAAAAGAGGTATGATAGATTGCGTGGATAGATTGAGTATCCCACGATGTCTTTGGACTCCATGGGGTTGCCTCTATAATAATACATCTCATCCTTCCTACTACTCAATTCTCATACTACGACACCACTATTACAAATGATCTTTAAAATCAATTTCTTCACATTCTCTTCTCTCCTTCATAGAAATGCACCCTATCCATTCAAAAACCTATTTATCGATCCTTTCCTCAACTTTAAAGGATGACCTATTCTTACCATGCAATCCTTTGGTAAATCTTCCCAGTATTGTTGGTTAGAACATCTCCACAGCTTGACTCAATATCATCCTCCCTTTAATGTAGCATCATAGTTGACATTTCAAATGCCTAGTATTAACCTTAACCTTTGTATCTTGTTTTTGAAGTTTTATCTTCTTGAAACAGAGGTGATAAGATTTGCATACAATAGTTGAGATATGGTTTAATCCAGGGGTCGGCAACCTGCTGCTCAGGAGCAGCATACGGCTCTTTGAATGAATAATTGCGTTATTAAACAATCTATTTTTTAATAAAGCAAAATGAATGTTTTTTTATTAAATTAGAAACTTCTTTCTTCTTCTATGCGTTATTCCCGCTTCCTCTGCAGGGTCCCTAAATATAGCATTTGCAATAAATTAAGGACATTTTACACTAAGTCAAGGATATTTTACAACTGAAAATAGTACATGCGATGTTGAAAAGTTTAATACTTTCATGTGTGAACTCTTTGAAATCATAAGCGATAATCCTTCTTTACATTCGTCTTGGATTATCATTGATAATGCAAGAATTCATAAACCCACTAATTTGTCAAATATGTTTTAATTATTCATGCCAATTAAAATTATTTAAGTTATGTTTTATGTTGTTTTAATTTATTAAATCAAATAGTTCATGCTAGGCTATCACCTGTAGCGCTGGCCTGTCTGAACATGCCCATTGTCTTCGTATATATAGTGCAGGTGTGGACTGTAAATCTGCTCGCTTTGCTAAAAAAAGGAAGTTTTGTAATGGACGTTGCAGTGCTTTCATTTATTTGTGTTAGGTAACGCGAATATTGTAACATAAATTAAATATTAACAACATAAAAATATTTTTATAGTATTTAAAATGTCAGCAAAAAAGAGAAAGATAGAACAAGAAAATCGGAAGTTTACAAGTGAATGGACCGAAGCCTACGCATTTGTAGCAAATACAGCAGAATTTCCAATGTGTTTAATATGCCATGAAAAGCTTTCAAACAATAAAAAAAACCAAATATACTAAGACATTTTTTAAATAAACACAATACATTTGACAAAGCATATCCACTGAGAGAGATGAAAGAAAAAATGCAGTAGAGGAGCTGCAACGCAAAGTAAACCTAACTAAATATTCGTTTTCCAAATGGATAAAAGCATCAAGAAATACAACTATTGCTAGTTTTGTGGCCGCTCAAGAAGTTGTTAAACGAGGTAAAGTTTTTACGGACAGCGAATATGTGAAAATATGTTTTATTAAAATATCCGAATTTCTCTTTTGCGATTTTAAAAACAAAGCGGAAATAATTACAGAAATAAGACATGCCATTATCTGCTAAGATTGTAAGGGACAGAACTGTACGAATGGCAGAAGATATAACAAATCAGGTTACAGATCTAAATTCAACACCAGGATTCTCCATTGCCTGTGACGAATCATGTGATGTGGATGACATTGCACAGATTGTACTTATTTGTAGATACGTAAACTCTCAGGGGCGTCAGGAAGAATTACTCGATATACTGCCACTTACAGCACAAACTTGTAGAGAAGACATTGAATCTGCTGTTACCACTTGCTTGAAAAGTAAGTGTATTAATATTAACAAAATAATATCTATTGCCACCGATGGAGCGCCGGGCATGACAGGTACAAAAAAAGGTTTTGTTTATAGAAATACACTTTTATTAATACAGACCAGTATTTTACAAATAAACATTTATTAAAACCTAGCAAAACAGCTCCATGCCATATCTCGATGACGACTACAGGCATCGTGTTTTTAAGGAAGCCACAATAGTACTAATAACCGGCGGAAACCTCAACAGAAATCAGGGTATAATTCTCAACAGTTCGTGGAAAAACTTGATCCTCTCTCTCAGTCAATCTGAACTACAGCTAGCCAGTAATAACATTACAAGTCTACAACAAACACGCATGCGTGATAATGAATAAGAACAATAAGCCATCTTTGTCACGCGAAACGTGTAAACATAGATACTAGTTTGGTTTACAACGTTTTTTATGTTCCTTTTAATTTGCATTTACTTTCATATCTCCGTAATACCTTGAAAAAGCCAGACAGTTTGCTGGCGAAACTGGTAGGTTTTAATAAATGTTTATTTGTAAAATACTGGTCTGTATTAATAAAAGTGTATTTCTATCTATAAAAACGACCAAAAATGTATTCCTTGAATAGTTTAATGAAACACAAAGTTCGGTGTATGGAAAGAGAAAAATGCAGAAAAGCCAAACTTTTGAACCACTTAACGTTCCTTAAACGTTGCCGGGAATTCTCCATAATTCCTAAGTTCCTTATAATCAGAGGTCATATCAACTCTATATCAGCTAAAAAAATTTATTTTCACACTTCATTAGCGCTTGTTAGAGAAAGGATACAACACACGAGATACGAACTTAATAAAAGTGATAGTAATTGCCGCAAGTTATTTGATGAAATTTCCAACAACGTAGAATACACCATATGGAATCAACTAGACCAAATGATACAACGCAATTACGAAAAAACTTTCAAACTTTATAAGGATAAACAAATTAGGAAATTCAACGAACTTTACAAGAAAAAATATCAGACACAAAACAACCTCCCGGATGACAAAGTCATTTTCAATTTGTCAAATCATAACCTCACAAGAAATGAATCTGATATTCTAAAAAAAGGTTTTAATTTCGCGATTACACCCAAAAACATTCCTAAAATGGATTTTATGTGTGGAATTGAAAAAGGCCTATATCCACTACCAAAAAACGTTGCAGACACTATTAGATTCAAAAGTACAATAATCCTAGCCAAAGCAAAACAACCTGTTCTCAACATGTCTCCTTATGAAAGAAAGGCAATTCTCAACTTGAAGAAAAATAAAGATATCATTATTACAAAAGCTGATAAAGGAAATTCTACAGTTATCCTCAACTCTAAAGATTATTATGATAAGTTAAACGTATTACTATCAGACACCTCAACTTATAAAATCCTAGACAGAGACCCCACAATTAAAAATCATAATGAAACAAACCAACTAATCAGAAATTGTAACAATTGGCCAGAAGAAGTGAAGAGAATACTAAAATCCTCACATCCTATCACCCCAAGACTATATGGAACACCTAAAATACATAAACAGGATATACCTCTCCGTCCAATAGTTGATGGAAGATCATCACCAACCTACTTTTTGGCAAAACATCTTGCAAACTTATTAAATAATAAAATACGATCATCAGAATCCTATATCAAGAATAGTCAACATTTTGTAAATAAACTCCAAGCCATTACGATTGCACCAACTGACATGCTAGCCAGCCTAGATGTTGTATCCCTTTTCACCAATGTTCCAGTAGACGAGGTAATAACCATCATCCAAGACCTCTTTCCTCTAGACATCACACAGATGTTTAGACACTGCCTTCAATCTAATTTCTTCAAAGTTAACAACGCCATATACCAACAATTAGAAGGCCTAGCAATGGGAAGCCCACTATCACCATCTTGTGCAGACCTTTTCATGGAAAAACTTGAGAAAGAAATTCTCTCTGCAATCTCTCCGAAACCATCTACATGGTGGAGATATGTGGATGATATATTCATCATATGGCAAGACAGCTTAGACAACCTTAAATCCTTTGTGGATAAAATCAACTCAATACATAGCAAGATAAAATTCACTCCAGAAGTAGAAAACAACAACCAACTGCATTTTTTAGATATTTTGATAAAAAAACAACCTAACAGTGTCAAATTATCCATTTACAGAAAGCCCACAGATACTGGAAGATATCTTCATATACTTCAAACCACCACAAGTCACACAAACTGAGTATTATTCACATGTTGAAACATAGAGCCAAAAAGTTTATATCAGAAGAGGAGGATACACAGAATGAACTCTCACTAATAGCCAACACATTATCACAAAATGGATACCCTCAAAACATCATCAAAAAATATCTATACAATGACAACCCCAGACAAGAAGAATCCCACCGTCAGCACGTTTCTACTGTAGTGATACCTTTCATCAAGTCAATTTCTTATCAAATAGCAAGAATACTAAGAGCCAACAACATCAGAGTGGTCTTCAAACCAACCACCAACATCAGACAAGTTTTAGGATCTCCAAAAGATAAAGTTCCGTTCTACAAATATCCAGGAATATATTACATTCCCTGCTCCTGTGGTATTGCCTACATTGGACAAACTTCACGAAGTTTAGAAATTAGACAAAAAGAACATGTTGGTGATAAACCACAACAGAAGCATTTCTTCCGGCTTAGCACATCATTTCTACACGTCTAACCACACGATAGATTGGCAAAACAGCTCCATGCCATATCTCGATGACGACTACAGGCATCGTGTTTTTAAGGAAGCCACAATAGTACTAATAACCGGCGGAAACCTCAACAGAAATCAGGGTATAATTCTCAACAGTTCGTGGAAAAACTTGATCCTCTCTCTCAGTCAAGCTGAACTACAGCTAGCCAGTAATAACATTACAAGTCTACAACAAACACGCATGCGTGATAATGAATAAGAACAATAAGCCATCTTTGTCACGCGAAACGTGTAAACATAGATACTAGTTTGGTTTACAACGTTTTTTATGTTCCTTTTAATTTGCATTTACTTTCATATCTCCGTAATACCTTGAAAAAGCCAGACAGTTTGCTGGCGAAACTGGTAGGTTTTAATAAATGTTTATTTGTAAAATACTGGTCTGTATTAATAAAAGTGTATTTCTATCTATAAAAACGACCAAAAATGTATACCTTGAAAGGTTTTGTTTCTTTATTTAAAAAAGAAATTTTCATGACGTGTTTTCATTTCACTGCATAATCCATCAAGAGATACTTTGTGCACAAACCTTTCCAAAAGAGATGACAGTAGTGATGGATTTGATTGTAGAAATTGTTAACAAAATAATGGCAAGACCGCTACATCATCGGCAATTTTGTGAACTTCTTAAAGAAATCAATTGCGAATATTCCGATCTTCTTTTGCATAACAGAATAAGATGGCTTTCCAGAGATGTGGTGTTGATGCGATTTGCCACCTGCCTTGGAGATGACAAAAGACCTTGAATATGCACAGTTAGAAGATACTCGATACTCCTTGGTTACAAAAATTCTACTTTATGGTGGATGACTTCCCATTTAAACACACTAAATAAGAAACCACAGGGAAAGGAAAATACAGCAATTCTGCTTTTAGAAGAAGTGATTTCGTTTGCGACAGACTTAGAGAAAGGCACATTATTACATTTTCCTATGTGGAAGACAGTGGCGCACCGATAGGGGGGGAGGGGCCCGGGAACCCCCCCCAAAGAAAATGAAAAAACACTAGAAAAATTTCCAATAATCTTTTCCTAATTAAAGTTTATTTTTTTTATTTAAGTTGTGTGCTACTTATGAATTAGCGATCACTGCAGATGCTCAGTTATAGGTCATATGCGATGTGTAGTGTGTTTTCGCAAAACGTCTACTCAAGTCGTCCCCCCCAAAGGTTAAATTCTGAGCGCTCGGCCCCCCTCCAAGATTAAATCCTGAGTGAGCTACTGGTGGAAGAAATATCAACAAGAACAAGCTGATAATAATTCCATAAATTTAACTTATTTCAAAGAAATTGTGGTAAATATGCGATCTGAATTTAATGGGAGATTTGAGGAGTTTAGAAAGAACAAGGCTATGTCATTTTTATTGCAACCACTTGAAATTAATCCTGCCGGATTAAATTTTTCACCTTTTGCTGGAATTGATGAGGCTGCATTTCAACTTGAGTTAGAGGACTTGAAAACCAAGGATTTGTGGAATTCAAAATTTAGAAATCTTGAAGTTGACCCGGAGGAGTTGGAAAGACAAAAACCTACCCTTGGAATCTGAAATAGGAGATCTTAAAAAGCAAGATCAGATTGTATTTGACACGTGGAATTGTTTACCGGACACTTACATCCAATTAAAAACATACTTATTTGGACTTCTACCAATTTTCGGATCGACATATTTCTGTGAGCAAATATTTTCTAATATGAATTTGATTTAAGTAAGTTGAGATTGCAATAAGTAAGATGAGAAACCAACTAAACAACGTGAGTCTTTCTTCATGTTTGAAAATGAAAATTACGGCTTATTCGATGCATATTGAGAAACTACCTGAAGAAATTCAACAGCAAAAGTCGCACTAAGAAGATATTTTAAATTTAAAAAAATTTAAGAAATAGTTATGTCATTGGATTTTATACATCTGTTTGCGTAAGGAGAAAATCTTTTATTTAATATTTAAAAATATCATATAATTTCGTGTGTCCGCGCGGTTAGCCTAGTGGCTTTGCGCTTCGCAACCATATGCCTAGGGTAGGAGTGTCCTAGGTTCGATTCCCGTCGGAGACGTGAGGAGCTGAAGGATCTTCCTCAGCCATAGCCAAGTTAGCCGGTCTTGGGCGCGGGAAGTAGGGTTTTTTCAACCAGTTTATCTGGTGTTTTTCATCCTGCAAGCAGGCAAACCGGCCCCTTGAACACACAGGGATACAGCCAAGAATACCTTGAGGCATAGGAGTGACCATTCTATCCTCGTATTTCGGTTACGAAATCCAAACATGCTTGGAAGGTTGTGGACCTTAAAGGCCTGTTAAAGCCATTGGGATAGATAGATAGATATAATTTCGTGTGAAATGCCACCCGTGTTTTAAAGACAAAAATCCTAATTCTGCCGTTTTACAGTAACACGTTATCAAGTATGATAACGTGTTAAAAAAACTGAATAAATAATTTAATTATAATATTTTTCAATGTAGTTTCTAAATTTAAAGCAGTGATGAGAATTAAATAGTAAATCAAATACTATGTTCGATCTGCATAAAGAATATTTTCTTCTTCTTTGATAAGAAAGTATTAATTTATTTTCCATTATTTATGTATATTTTAATTTTTTAACCTGCACAAATAAATCCACATGTAAAAATCAACATTCATAAAATAGATTTTTAATAAAAATATACTAATTCTGCCGTACAAAGAGCCTGTGTAGCTCAGTGGATGTGGCGTTTGCATACCACGGCGCTTGGCCGCACGAAGGAAGACTTGGTTTCGAGTCTAGTCGCCGACTAGAGGAAATTTTTTTAAAGCCTTTTTTCGACCGGTTCCCGAGTTACTCGATCTCTGGCACGGGCAAGCGGGTTTTTCATCCTATAAACTCAAGAAAATCGACCGTAGAACCCACATCATTTCAGACATTAAATATATTGTGTTAGGGACCACGAGATGGCGGCACATTTGAGCCGTCTCTCTTTACTGTGTACTGCTTAATTAGTGATAGCCTTGGGCCATCTATCTCTGATTGGTACCAGTGGAGATTGAACTGCCCACTCAGTCTCCAAAAGTTAGATAGGGCTAAATGGCCTCGCCTACTCCCCGTATACGGGAATAAAAAGGCGTTAGCTGGTTTTGGTTTTTTCGTAATTCTGCCGTACAAAACGAACATCGTGGACCGCATGTAGCCCGCGGAACATTGGTTGCTCATCACTGCGTGCGGCTTCCTAATTATTTTTTTTTTTAGCAGATATAATTTTAAAAATGGCTCTTCACTCCTAAAAGGGTTGCCGACCCCTGGTCCAATCTAAGGTGCTGTACAACAGAACAACTTTCTTGTATATATACAGGGTGTTCGGGATAAATTTGACAGTTTCGTAAGGAAAAAGAAAATCTTCTTTGTATCTATTAAATTTAATGAATTGACAAAAAAACATTACAGGCAGAGTTAATTACAATACTATCAACAAGATTTACTCAAAATAACCACCATTAGCATCGATCACAGCTTCAATTCTGCTTCGGAACCTCGAACAAGCTGATGCTACAGTCTCCCTGGGAAGGGCCGCAAAAACTGTTTTAATTTTATCCATTAACTGGGCTTTTGTATTACTGGAAGTGCGATTGGTGTCTTTTTCAACTGCGCCCCATACAAAATAATCCATGGGGTTAAGGTCTGGGGAGTTTGGAGACCAAACATTTGGACTGGTGAAGTCGTAGAAATTTTCAGACAACCATTTTTGACTTTTCCCAGAGGTGTGGCAAGGGGCCGAATCCTGCTGCCATACATACGGCCTACCATTGGCTACCCTTGTTATCCAGGGCTTGACTACAGTTAGCAACTCCACGAACAAAGCCCGAATTCCAATGCCAGGGTTCTTCAACACCTGTTCCTGCAGATTTGCGAGGAATTCTGCTGTACGAACGCAATCAGATCGTCTGCTAGGGATCTTTCTTCTTGCTACATCCTCGTAGTCACCATTGCAAGTCTCTAGTTCATGCCTGATTGTTTTTACTGTATTCAGGGAGCATTGGGCAGCAGTCGTAATATCCTTGTTTTGATGGCGGGCACGAATCATCATGATACAAGTTATTCTCTTCCATGATTCAGGTGGGTTCCAGCTATCCATCCTTTCTGACATCTTGTATATGAATGAAGAAGGGTCCAAACTTTTAAATGAAGAGAAGTGTGTGTTAATACATGTAACTTACGGAAAAATATAATTAATTATAAATATGTCAAATTTATCCCGAACACCCTGTATATTAAGATAAATCTATCTTGGAGACTACATTAAGGAAATTTCTCTACATTCATCTCTTGTCAGATGCATTCTCAATGTCTGCAACTTAACTTTAGTTTTGCTCCAAATTTACTTTCAGAGCAGAAAACAATGAGCAAAACTGAAGCATTTGACGGAGTTTTCTGCATTAAAAGACAAGTGGTGGTGGTGGTGATAATCACCAAATACTTCCATATATGCAAATAAAAAATATAAATCGAATGAGAAAAACAGATGTAAGTGTGGTGTAGACTTATCTTGTTTATGAAAAAAGAAGTCCCAAGTTAATCCTTGACAGTTTGATGCCATGCTATATATTAACCCAGCAGAAAAACCTTGGTACAGAAGTTAGAAATAAATTTGCAAAATTTAAAGAGCAAATACTTATGGATTTCAAGTTTGTGTGTATGAGAGAGAACTATATGAAATGGAGTGAGAAGGGATCTGAAGTCCTGCACCACTTTGTGACAGACAGGAAGGGAATTAAGTACAAAAGTACATCAGTTACAACATTTACAGATAATTTGTTTTTGAGGTATTATAAATAAAATCACCACCAGAGAATATTTTAAATTTATTTTTCTTTTATGTTGGGATCATATATGAGAAGCTGGTTGGTCAACCTATAGTACTAATATTAGTACCATGTATGGAAATATTTCTATTTTTATTATGCTGAACACTAGTTTGTATTATTATATATAAATATATATATATATATGTATGTAAAAAGTTTTTACCTTGGGTATAATATATGTTAAAGATACCAAGTTATTTTAAACCTGGTCTTAATCCATTTCCCAAGCAAGCAAACACACAAGTAAGTCAAGTTTGCGCTTAAAAGTAGTGCAAATCTGGGTGACCCGCAAAATAGTGCAAGTCTTAGGCAACTCGTGGTAAAGGTGGAATAAGCTCTGATCAGTATTCTTAATAATTACCCTTAATGCAAAGCACATCTCCTTGAGATGTATGATGCTATTCATTAAAGGCAAGGGGCCACTACCCAGACCTGTTTCGACCTTTATTGAGGTCTTATCAGTCGGAGCCAGGCTTAGAAATACCAAGGTTAAGCAATACAGAGATTATAAGTATTTTACCAAAACAAGTTATCAATAAGATGCTTTTACCTTATTAAATCAAAATCTCAGGATGAGAGATAGATGTAGAAAGTTTTTTACCTTGGGTATGATATATGTTAAAGATACCAAGCTATTTTAAACCTGGTTTTAATCCATTTCCCAAGTAAGCAAACAGACAAGAAAGTCAAGTTTGCACTTGCAAGTAGTTCAAGTCTTAGGCAACTCGTGGTAAAAAGGTGGAATACTTGCTGGTGCAAACTTGAGTTACTTGTCTGTTTTCTTACTTGGGAAATGGATTAAAACCAGGTTTAAAATAGCTTGGTACCATTAACACACACACATATATATATATAATAAAAACGTCTTATTCATATATAGGGAGTAGGCGAGGCCATTTTAGTCCTAACTTCTCGAAGACCGAGGGGAAAATTCAAACTACGTCGGTAGCCAATCAGATAGCTGGCCCAAGGCTATCACTACATGGCATGTGATGAACAGAGGCGGCTGACAAGTATTGTCATCTTGTGTTCCATAATACTAACACTGTTTACTGTCTGAAAACAGTGTGGGTTCTAAGGTTGATTTTCTTGATGGCGAGAGGTGGACTGACTCGGGAACCAGTAGAAAAAAAGGCAACTTTTTTTTTAGATTTGACCTGAATTTATGACGCTCTTTTGAGTAATTTAGTGCAGCATATGGCACAGTCCACTTCCAGTGAGCGACACAGACACACTACAGAATTTTATATTTGAGACCTCCAGTGAGTGAAGGACTAATCGAGAGAGAGAGACTATAAATCACCCAAACCAGCTGTCATATCTTTCATTAACCACGCTACCGGCCAAGATGTCTATAGAGGTCAAGGTTATCATGGATGCGAAGTGCATATTAAAATTGCAATACCATTGATATTACATTGAAATATATGATGGATACGAAGCGCATAAGGATGCGTATTTGACCCATAATGGCCGGTAAGATGGTTAAATTCATTAACACTTGATACACTTACTGTTCTGCGGGAGAAAAACCTAATTCTTACCCCTTTCTTGACTGCAAACTTTCTTGAATGCTCCTATGTTCTCTCTCAACCTTCCATATAACAAAAAATTTCACGAGATGATATCCTATAACACCCATCCAGAAGTTTATACACCCCTATCATATCACTCTTAATCAGTCTGTAATCCACATACACACAATCTGTCCTCATAATCTAAATCCCATAATCATCCAAAAATAATCTTTGTAACTCTTCTTTGTACCCTTTCCACAGCCTGTTTATTACCTTGGAACCAGGGACACGAAATCTGTGCACAATAATGTCTTATCAAGGACTTATAGAGAGACAGAATGACTTCCTTATCTTTGCATGTCAAGGTTAATTTCAACATTGCAATTATCATTTGAATTGCATTTGCAATGTGACCTTTGAATTTTAAATTCCTATGCACCATTATGCTAAGATCCCTAACCTCATCAGTTTCTTGTAGCATAATCCTGATAATATATACCACTGGTAAACTCATCATGCCAAAGTGCATAACTTTACCCTTACTAACATTAAGTTACAGCCATTTTCATTTGTGCAAATTTCCAGCCTAATTCAAATCATTTTGTAAGTGCTGGATATAAGTAGCATCTCTGATTTCTCTGCCTATCTTCGTATTATCAAAAAACAATTGCACATCTCCTGTTAGACCCTTCCTGATGTCATTAATGTACAGATTGAACAACAATCACCCAAGGACTGAACCCTGAGGTACATCACTGGTCATCTTAAATCTGGCAATTCACACCCACCATATACCACTTTTTGACATGTCTGTCAACCATACACTAAGTCAAGAGTTCATATTCCAATCCCATATTCTCCAATTTATGCAACAGCCTTTTGTGTGATATCTTATCAAATGGTTTAATAAAATCGAACATTATCTTTGAACTTTGAACTTAATTGGTTGATGGACTGAGTCCTTGACTCTTTATCCCTTCATCTGGATGAAGGATAAAGAGAGAAATTGATGATGATGAGATTATTGTGGGTAATTTACCCGCTCATTGTGAGCATTGAGGCTGTATCAGCTTTTTCTTGCGATGGAGGATTTCGGTTTTCTATGTTTGAAACGATCTGAGGGCTTATAGTCCGCTGCCTGTCGAACTAGATGATTTGGGTGATTATCCGTGATTGTGAAGAATTTCTCTGCAATGCTTGTCATGTAGGTCTTAATATCTGGAAGATTGGCTTCTTGATGTAACTGGATGTTTCTGATGAATCATGGGACATTAAATGCCATTCTTAGGCATTTATTCTGTATTATCTGAAGTCTGTTGATGTTGCTTTTAGTCGTGTGACCCCAGGTTGGAGAGGCATAAGTTAGTTGCGGTCTGATTACCGATTTGAAAAGGAGGATTTTGTTGCTTATGCTTAGGAAGCTGTTCCTGTTCAAAAGTGGATATAGCTGTGCTATAGTCTGACTTGCCTTAGTGGCAACACTATTCATATGTAACTTGAAGTTTAGACGTCTATCAAGATGAATTCCCAGATATTTAGTAGAATTGCGCCAAGGGATGATTTTACCAAACATTTGTATGCTTGTATTCGGTTCTGCTTTACGTCTGGTGAAAAGTACTGCAGAGCTTTTGTTTGGATTAATTGCGATACGCCACTTGGTGTACCAATCCTCCAATTCATTGACTGCTCTCTGCAGCTTGATTGTGGCCAGTGTGGACGGAGGGATCTGGCTATAATGATTGGATCGTCGGCATACAGAGCGTTGATAGCTGGAGACAGTTAGAGCCTTGAGGTACTCCGGCGTGATTCTCCTCTCTGTGGATCTGATACCGTTGAGTTTTATTTTAAATTTTCTGTTGTGTAGATATGATTTGATAAGTAGCACTAGTAGCAATGGAATACCAACTTCGTGTAGTTTAAAAATTAGTCCATGATGCCATACTCTATCAAATGCCTGAGTGATGTCTAGAAAAACTGCGCCAGTGTGTTGGTGCCATTCATACCCTTGGGTTATATGTTCGATAACTGTAAATTTCTAGCGTTGTGGAGTGATATTTCCTAAAGCCGAATTGTTCATCTTGAATTATATAGTTGATATCTGTTGCCTCTTGAACCCGTGTGAGAATAGCACGTTCGGCTATCTTACCTATGCATGAAAGAAGGCTGATTGGTCTGTAATTTTCAGGAAACTGTGTATTTTTTCCAGGTTTGGGAATTAGGAAAATGTAGGCAATTTTCCATCGTTGTGGGAAATAATTTAGCCGGAGGATGGCATTAATGATGGCTACTAGATGCATAATCCCTTTGCGAGGAAGTAACTTGAGTACCTTATTTGTTATTCCATCTGGACCCGGAGCCTTTTTGTTATTTAGTTTTCTTAAAATCTCATATACTTCTGTTGGTGACACGGATTTGTTATTGGATTGGAATGAGGCATTTTGAGTTATTTTACGCACTTGGGTGTGAATTTTACTTATGAAATTTATATCTGTATTGATATAATTGGGGCTGCATTTTTTTCTAAATTGTCAGCAAATGCTTCAGCTTTTTCCTCGTCGTTGTAGACAACATTAGATTCACCTTGGATTGGAGGAAATGTAAAACGCTTTGAACGGAGTAATTTCATCATTTTCCATATTGTTTGATCCTCTGTGTTTAATTGGAGAATTTTGTTTCCAGAGTTGGTTACGGTGGTCCTTTAGGGCATATCGAACCTGGTTTGTTGCTCTATTGACTGCTTGTTTATCCGCTGGGTCAATTGTTCTCTGATATTGTCTTCTTAATCTGTTTTTCTCTTGGATAAGACGTTTTATATCCTGTGGAAGTTTATTTGATGGTGTACATTTGGTTATATTTGTTACCTGTGTTATAGCTGTCAGCAGTTGTTTTTCAAGAGTCTTCACTGCTTTTTCTACATCTTCAGCAGATGTTATATGTGGTATTGGACCAAGGGTTTCCTGGAAGGCTGAGGGAAGTTGTTTCCAATTTATAAATGTGGTGGTGTTTTCTGTTAAATCTTGTATGGTGCCTAGTTGTAATATGATGGGGTTATGATCAGAACTTAAGTCGTTGATTGCTTGTATCTGATAGCTGTGCGCTATGTTTTTTAATACTATATCTAGTACACCAGGACGTCCTGTAGCTCCATAATGTGTGGGTTCACTGGGTCCTATTACTGTTTTTTTTTCTTGATGCGGTGTAAGAGTTGAGTATTCTTCCATTAATATTTGAGTTTCTGCTGTTCCAGACTGAGTGTTTGGCATTAAGATCTCCGGCTATAATCACTGCTCTGCCTGTATTTAGTATTACCTCTAAGTCAGATTCAAGGAATTTTTTTGTTTGGGGGGGTTGTAGGCTGCATATATCGTAATGCTGCTTGTGTTTTCCATATGTATTTCTATTCCTGTAGTTTCCATGTGTTCTGTTTGGGGTTCTGCTATTGTATGTTTTATGTTTCTTTTCACAAAGATGGCAGTGCCTCCACCTCTAGCAAAGCATCTGTCTGTACGGTAAGTGCTATAACCATTGATTCTGATTTTGTCACTTGGACGAAGATGTTTCATTTATGAGGATGATGTCTGCTTGAGTTTCTGCTGCAAACTCCTGCAGTTCCTTTAATTTGATAAACCATTTGCATTCCATGAAACAATTTGCAACGATTTCGGTTTTCTTTTACTTATCCATTAAGAATTTCCATAAAGAGTGATTGTGTATGCCTTAAGATGATATCTTTGGCTTCTTGAGTTGGGTTGGTTTGTTGGAGTTCAGCAAGCATTTCACCTAAGTGGCTTATGTTCAGTAGGATAGGTTTGTTGGTTTGCTGTGACTGCTTTGGTTTTGGGTCTTTTTGGAAGGTTGATCTTCAGCATACGATCTTCCATCCGTTGTGGAGACTATGGTTTGATGGGAAGACGCTTGTTCTTGAAGAGGTTTACTGGTTTTGAGTTGTAATTTTTGGTTTTGGGGAAATGCTATACAGGCCCTATAGTTTGCAGGGTGTGGTCCTCTGCAGTTTGCACACTTTGCTGGAAGTGTACGAGGTTTATGGCATTCATTTGATGCATGTTTGCCACCACATTTCACGCAACGAAATTCAGCCTTGCAGCATCGTTGGGCATGCCCAATCTTCTGGCATCTATGGCACTGGGTTGTAGTTGATTTATGTTTCAATGCCTCAACTTTTATGATTAGATCACAGATGGTTTGGAGATTGTATATATGTTTTTGGTCTTTACTTATTTCCACTAGAATTAGGGGATAGGGTGTTTTATATCAGCTCTCCGCATTCGGCTGACTTTAATTGGGCTAAATCCCTTAAGTTGGAGTCTGCAGTGAGGTCTTCCATTTGTAATGTTTCAGTTACTCCCCTTAACACTACTTTTAAATTTTTTTCACTGAGTGCAAAAGTGTGGTATGGCAAATTGTTGTTTAGAAGTTTGGTCATTTTTCTGTAATCTGATGTTTTAGGTTGTATGCGAATCCCTTCTTCTGTGTTTGTGGATTTAATGAAGGTGATATCTGAAGATTTCAGTGTGGATGCAACGGACGTCCAGTGCTCCTTGGCCCCTAGGACGACTGGGGGTAACCTTTCTTTAATTACATTATCTGGTTCTATCTCCGCTGTTTTGGGTGTATCTGCAGTAGAGGAGATTTTCCTTTTCTTTTTGACTGTTTGAAATTCTGTGTTGGTTTCCAAAAACTGCAGAGTATTATCCAGAGATGCAGCATTCTCTATATTCGTGGAGTGACTTGATTCTGGTTCAGTCAACATACTTCCTTCATTAAAATCATCCATCCTATCTTCTGTGACTGCTGTAGGCAGGAATGTATCTAACAGCTTTACTTTCCCTGGCCAGTTGTCGCTCAATAGTTTTCCTAATCTTAGGAATTCTCTATAAACTTCTTCGAATATGCTTTCATTGAGAGGTTTTGTCATGACTGATAGAAGGCAACAACTCTATTAGAATAAAGTTTGAGAAATGGGTCCTACAGCCCAATGTAAATATCCCGTAGATCAAATCGATCTACCAGCATAGGTAGCAAATGTTTCACAAAATGAAGAACACTTACCTCTATATATAAATATCCTGTAGATCAAATCGATCTACCAGCATCAGTAGCAAATATTTTACAAAATAAATTTTTCTTCAGAAAATCATAACTATTTAAATCACTGATCACATATATAAACACTTGACAACCGCCATTACGCCTTGGGGGGAAAAAAAATCGAACATTATAGTGTATCGATTCCCTTTATCCAACTTGGCAGTAACATTATTATTCAGGCCTCCATGGAGTCAAAAAGACTCATCACGGGAGGTCCTTCCTAAGAAACAGTCTATCAACTCATTGTAGGAAGTCTGTTCTAGGAAACTCAGTCTATCATACCACTCCTTAAACTCATTCACCGTTCTCGCTCTCACCACTCTATCAGGCAATGCATTCCATGGTTCAACCACCCTCCATGCAAAGAAACCACTCCTCACCCGCTTGCTCTTATAAATTATTACAAAATATGAGAAATTGCTAAAACATGACATTCCTTTAGTTAAACACATTCTACTCCTTGTAGAGTATAGGTTGTTTGTCTACCCATTTCTGTATGCAAGTTCTTACCAACTCGCACCACTACACCAGAGATACTAACAGATCAGTAGTTTGAACACCAGTTAAAACATTTTTGCAATTCCTTCAATTCCTGAGACTCACATTATACAAACATGTGAAAGGTCTAGCCACTTTGGTTGAACATTCCTGTAGCAAGCATGCTGATATTCCATCTGTCCCTATTGACAAATTCTTATCCAAGTTATGCCATAGCACTTTAACCCCATTTTCATGCACCTCTTACTCTCATCCAATGTAGCACTGTACATTGTTTCATACACCTGGTTAATATATCTCAGGAAAGTGAGCACTCATTAATTGAACAATCTCAATTATTATAACTTGCTATATATTTTTCTATCAGAAGATATAAACAGTGATAATATTACAAGTTTAGTGCTGTGATAACATTTCTAAATTTAAAATTAGTTTGCTATTTTGTTATGTTATGTTTAACAACAAATATTCAATTTTCATTAAAAAAATTTTATGGAATTTGCAACCGTGTTAAAAAAACTTTTTTTTATTATCCCGACGTTTCGATCTTCACATCAAGATCATCTGGAGCATACATAAATATACATATACAGGACAAGCTGAGTTACATCATTAACTGTAAGCTAGAGAAACAATGATTTGATCACGTTATTCTACTGGCGTGACCTCTGGTGGAAAAAAAATAAAATAAAAAATTAATTTTTACATCAAGCTAAATTCTATTTTTACAATGACAGGAATAAACATTCTTTTAGATGGTTTTCTTTCAGAAACAATTGGTGTCCTATTTTTAGTATTACAATTCTTATTTTTGATTTACAATAGTGGATTTTCTACAGTCCTGTTTATAGTTGTTCTTGGTGAGGGGAAGGTCGAATATATACCTTCCATATGTTTGGGATTTTTAAACCATCATTGTTGTTCAGATTGGGGTGGTTGCTGATAATCTCACAGGCTGCCTTGAATTTCTGTTCATGCCATGTTCTAGTATGATGTAGACAGCTAGTGGTTTTCCAATCAATTCTGTGTAAGGTATTCAGGGCATGATCAGAAAGGCCAGCTTCACCATAATTATTATATTTAATATGTCGTTTGTTCTTTTTGTCTAATAGGAATAGTGCGTCCTGTTTCGCCTATATATGGTATGTTGCAAGTACAATAAATCAGGTATACTGCAGGGTGAGCTAGTGGATGGAGTGGGTCTTTTGATGAGTTCAGTAAGCTTTTTAATTTTGCAGGAGGTTTAAAGGTGGCTTTGAGGTTGTACTTTTGTAGTACTCTGTTTATTTTGTCTGATATTCCTTTAATGTAGGGAATGGTTAGTTTTTTTTGCTGTAGTCTGGTTTGTCTTTGTTTTTTATTGTGGTTTTGTAGAGAATTTTGTTTAGTGTTTTGGCTGTATCCGTTTTTTTTGTAAGTTATTACTGATAATTTTAAATTCGTCTTTCAGTGCCTATTCACTGGAACAAATCGTCTGAGCTGTTTTTTAGCGTGTTGATGACACCTAGTTTTTGTATTGGGTGGTGGTAGGAGTTTATGTGTATATATTGTCTCGTATGTGTCGGTTTTCGGTAAACAGTGAAGGAAAGATTGCCGAGAGAAGATGTGTGACAAGTGTATCTAGAAACGGAAGTGTGTTGTGTTTTTCAATTTCAATTGTGAACTGTATGCGTTTGTGTTGTTTGTTTAGGTGGCTAAGGAATGTGTCTAATGTTTGGCGACCATGGGACCAGATCGCGAAAACATCGTCAACATATCTAAGCCAGACTTTGGGTTTTAGAGGGGAGGAATCTAGGGCAAGTTGCTCAAAATGTTCCATGTAAAAGTTAGCAATGGGGGGGGGGGGATAATGGCGAGCCCATGGCTGTGCCTTCTTTTTGTAAGTAGAAGGCGTTTTGCTATACAAAATAACCCGATCGTAACACATGCGCAAAAAGCGCCGTGATATCTGGAGAGAATTTGTTCTGTAGGAGGAGGATTGTGTCAGTGATTGGGACATTCGTAAAGAGGGCAGAGACGTCAAAACTGACTAATAAATCATCTTTTTCTAATGTAATATCTTTGATGATGTTTATGAAGTATTGTATGTTTTTGATATAGGAAGGGGAATGACAACTCCTTGAGTGTTGCCGCTAATTTTTTGGCTAAGTGATACGTCGGGCTATCAATTCCTTCAACGATAGGTCTTAGCGGGGTGTTTTCTTTGTGAATTTTTGGTAGCCCGTAAATCTTCGGGCCACGTGTTTGAACAAATATTCAAATTCTTAGACAAACTAAATTATGTACTGTATTCCAAGAGAGACCATGAGTTATTTAAAAGGCAAATCAAATTAATTCGTGGTTGCATTAGAAAAGTTTATTAACGTATACTAACTACACTGCACAAAAATGTATACTTGATAGTTCAAATAAAATAAAACTTCAAACCAGCAATAAAAATACAGAGCATTATTACAATATAGTCAACAAATATTTAAGGGGTCAACTTTCAAAAAATTGAATAATGTATATATTTTATACTTAATGCAAATTATATTACATTAATTCATTTATATTAATTAATGTTACCCTTTGCACATTAATAACAAGTGTATAATCATTTTTAATTTAACCATAACAAATGAAGAATAAAATAACCTATCATTTTTTTTTTTTAATTTTGATCTTATTTAGGCATTACTCACCAAACAAATAAACAAAAAAGCAATGTATTAGTTTTCAATGTACCCATTAAATACTAAATACATTTCAAGCAAGAGAAGAGGAGAAAAAAATGAGAAAAAACAGTAAAACTGAAAGCTTTATACATACACATTAGAGAAGATAAAGGGATCTTGATATCTTTGACAAAGCAGAATATTATCTAACAGATTTTTGCATGAAGAATTCCAACTAGGGACACTATTTTTATCTGGCTTTAATATTATATTCGTTTTATTACCTAGAATGATCACTCCATGTGATACATATATCCTAACCCATATTTATGATAATTAATATCTAGATCACTGAAAAAGGTTAAATGCCTAAATATTTTATATATAAAGAGGTCAAGTATGATAATCTTTCACCACCATTTCATTTCATAATCAAATGTATACTAAAAGAAAACTATAGATTAGAAAAATGTTTATAACTAGTAAAAAAAATCAAGGAAAAGTCAAACAGTGTGATGATATCTAACATGAGGATTTTTAATTTTTTTTTTTTTTTTTTTTTTGTGATCACCATAAAAGATTAAACTTGTGGTAATACTGGTGCTGTGGGTGGATAAATTTTTTTTTTTTTTTTTTTCTTCGGCATCCTGCTCCAGAGACCAAACATGAACTTTTTTTTCAAGCCACTTCAGTCCTCTTCCAATAAGTGGGGTGGTAGTCTCAGAGGGCAGTGAAATTTATCTCTCATCTATGAACATGATTCCCATAGTACAATTCAGACCTGCAGCCTACTGGTTGGAGAATGGATATGCTTTTCATTTAATCCCAAGCACAGATAAACAAGACAACTGAGGATAATTACTGTTGTGTGTGTGTGTGTATATAAAGTATTAGAGAAACCAAAAGGTTTCGATTTAAATAATACAGCTCAGCCTGTCAGGAGAAAAAAAATAATAAGGATATGAGAAAAAGCTAATGATAGATGCATAGTCAGAAGACTGACTGGGTATTCAAAATTAAGTGTTGGTTGGAGTTCATTTTATGGGTTTAATGGATTAAAATATATAAAATCAGGTTTGCAATATAAAAATTGCAATGCACACACACAAACAATGCAAATACAAGTGGAGGGGATTAGACAAAGCCTGAAGTTCTGATAGGGCCAAATTTAAGGTGGTGGTCTATAAGCTGTAACTTTTGAAGAAGCACCCCACCCCCCTCAACTGAATGAATTTAGGTAATCTACACTGAGAAGGGTGGAGTCTTAAAAAGTTAATAGAATGAAACTATAAATCTGTGTGACTGTTTGCCCATACCAGTACTCTCAGAAAACATGGACAGATAAATTAAGTATGAGCTAGACAAGCTACAACTTAGGGCCTAAATTCAGCCATACCTTCTGAGAGCACTGATATGGACATGCAGGCAGGCAGTCAAAGATTTATGGTTTCTCATATCTTGAATTAATATTGGAGAAAGCAGGTGAGGTGACCAGAGGTATGATGCAAGGCTCTATGCCTGGACCACTACTATTTATGCGATTAGCAAAAGTATGAGTGAGTGAAGAAAGTGGTAAATAATGGGAATGAATTGCCAGAATGTGTTGTGAGTCTATGAATTCAAGGAGAGGTACAAAGAGGCTTTGGACTCCATGGAGGTACCCATGTAATAATAACAGTTACATTAGGAAAATAGAATGATTATTATGTACCAGTTTAATTTTTTTTTTCAGCAACTGCCAACATATGTAATCATATGTCAGTCTGAAACAAAAGGTACTTCAATAAATGATCATACAAATCAGGTAAACATGTATATTAGGGAGGTATTAATTGGAGCTGACATCTAGTAGAATACCTGATGTAAAGTTTAATCATAGCAATGACATATGTGAGATCTAAGACTTATTTATCCCTACAATGCAGATTTAAAAATAGTTGATCTTGTTATTTGGATTTAAAATTTTTTCATATTTATGAAAATAGCAACCAAAGAAAATTATATAATATGCAATAATTGATAAATGTGATTATAATTGAACTGCAATGACTGGTTTTATTAAAAGAAGAATCCCTTGTTATAATAAAAAATTCTCTGCACACTAAGGCAGTTTCATATCTAGTGACTTGCTTACACCATAAGAGCTTCAGAAAAATGTTATACTTTAATATATAACCCTACTTAATAAAGCTTTTTTTTTTTATAGGTTGGTGGGCAAGCTGATACCTCGTAAAGACAGCAGATAGTAAATGAATTTAGGATATATATCATAAACACATAGCATCTAGAAGAGAACATAAAAAACATAACATAAAACATAAGAACATAAAGAACCCATTTCAATGAATCCTGTGACTCCACAAAGGAAGGATAATGATAATGAATAAAAAATAACATTTATTGCTTGCAAGTTTCTATTTTTCACCACTGATTTTTTTTTTCCCCATCAGTCCCACACAATTAAGCTCCCAAGACCAATGACATAAGAGTGTTGTGTGTGGTAAGTGAGAGATGGAAGAGAGGAATATGTTGATGTGCTTCTTGAAAACCTGAAAGTGGTAGTCGTTGGAGAGAGATCAGTGAGGGGAAGACTCTTTTAAAGACAGAGGAGTAAAAAATGAAGGAAGAGGATGAGAGGTTTGTTGAACGAGTTTGGAGTTGAACTATACATGGATGTTGACTGGCAGCTGCTCATATTCATATATGAGAACAGGAAAGTGGAGGGATTGCTACGGCCAGTTTAAAGGAACGGTACCCATGAAATTATCTGTATAACAGACATAATGCAGAAACAGAATGTCCATGGAAAAGTGAATGAAGAGAGAGGTGTGAGGGAGGATCATCAATAAGTGAATTGTGCTTCTGTACACAATCAAGCATTCTAAGGGAAGTTTTAAGGGCACCACTCAAAATGTGGGAATAACATTCTAAGGTTTGGCTGATTTGAGCTTTATACAGTGTCAGAAGTTGAGCAGGAGAGAAGAAGCTGTAGGCTTCATGTGTTCACCCAAGGGAAGAAAACTGGTCCTGGCTGGTAAGAGGAATGTTGTAAAAAGTGAGAGAGAGGTTATCCTGCCCCTATTTGAGAATGGAAAGGAGATTAATGCTTAGAAGACTGGTTAAAGAAGCATTGAACTTCTCTCCCTGACATCAGGACTGGATGTCAGGGAGAGAAGATCACTGATTGACATACACTGAAAGGAATAGATGGAACAGCAATTTTTTTTTTTTTTTTTTTTCAAAGACAGGAAGAGCAAGAAGGGAAGTGGGAGATCACTGCTGATAACAGAAGAATTATGTCTAAAGAAAGTAGAGATGAAGGGGAAAAAAAAAAAAAAACAGTTCAGTTAGCTTGTAGCAACGGAATGGTGCAGGTATTTATTGGGATAGTATTATATGCCTGTCACTTTGAAAAATAGTGAAAGGAAATATACAAGCAAAATAGTTTTGCACACAATAATTAGTGAAATGCAAATAAGAATGAAGATCTAAATAACATCTAGGAGAAAGTAAAATGAATTTAAGTATTTGAGAGACAATCACCTTTAATGAAAAACACAGAATAATCAAGGGTCAAGACTTGATCGATGCATCAACAGTTGTTACTATCAATAAGAAATTGAATATTTTCCAGTTAGTGAAAGCAACCATGATAATTTCCTGCATAATAGCCAGTCATATGAGGGTTTTGTAAGGAAAAGATAATGGAATTACAAGGTAGGTGATTATGGAAAGCTCAGGAAATAGACTGGACCAAAACAGTATATGAGGAGTTAGGTATGAAGAAATGCTGCTTGGACAGTTGTCAAGAAATACTTAAACAGCAACAACATTTGAATGTATTCCAAAGATTAGGATATTAAACAAGGTAGATTAGTCACCTTGCTGGTTATGACCTGTTGAGATATCAATGAAAACATGGATGCAAAGCCTATCATTGAAATATCATTAAGATACTATTGAAATAACATGGATACAAAGTATAACATAGTGGATGTATTTCATCCACCATGGGTGATTTAAGTAAGCTGTCCAGAAGAAAGAATTATGGGGCAGTATAAAACAGGAAGCAAGAATCAATTACATGAGGAGTGTAAACAGTAGTGCAGGAAAAGGATCGATAATACTTCTGTAAAATATTAATATCCCATATATGGAGACTGTAGTATCTAAGTAAGAAGATAGAAGATTAATATTAAGAAATAAACAGAAATTAGCAAATTCACTGATCAGTAAAATATAAAATATTAATTTCACTTTATACAGAATAAAAATATTATAAAAAAGTGAAATCAAATTAATTTAAATAAATAATATAGAAATAAATTATATTTTCTAAAATATTTTATTTCATGTTTTGCATTCATTTTTCATATATGTGTAACATTACAATATTATTTCAATTTTCTCACGATGAATTCTCTCCGTAATGAATTGCGAGGATACACAATAAGGAAACTCGTGTTAATAGGAGACAAGAACTTGAACTAAAGTAGTATACTATTTCTAGTGTTGCAAAGCCAACACAACAGATAAAGGATGAGGATTGTCATGTAGAAGTAAAGAGGATGGTTTGGTATCACTGCACGTGAACAGGCAAGGGCAACAAAATTACCAAACTTGTCCTTCATTCTTGTTATCATAAACTTTATAAGGAAGGAATGAGCAGAGGAGTGACCACTATCCATCCATGTTGTTCAGCCTAAGTGAACAATATAAGAATACTCTAGGAACAAAGATAAAGTGAAAAGCTTAGGAGTTACCAAATAAAACATTTACAGTAATTACAAAGAATGTGATTTCTTTTCTTTTTAAATAGAGAAATTCAAATTTAATAGATATGACTGATGAATAAGAATATATAAATTAAGCAAATGCTTGATATCTGATCATGTAAAAAATAAAATCTAATACAGATGTTCAGAAGAATGTTAATTTTGCATTATGAGTCATAAGAGTACAGACCACATGTTACTACAAAAAACATTTTTTTCTGGAATTCTTGTATTAATGGAAAATTTAGTGAGCGAGTGTATATGCATGTGTATGTGAAGTATGAATCATACACGTTCAAAAATTTATATCTCTAAATTTGGTACCTGCATTATGCTCACTCCTTAAGAAAAAAAAAAATGGAACACTTATGATAATGAATGTTACTCATAATAGTAATATGCCCACTCAGAGCAGAGAAACAAGATGAAAAGTGCTTTGATGGAGTAGGGTGTGAAGCAGAAGGAAGGTAGTACAAAATATTTACACTATATAAAAGACAAAAAAGAGGACTCTGCATCTCATAAGGAAATTGGCTTTCTGGAATTCTTGAAGAACGATTATCTCAGACAGCAGGAGGTTCAAGAATAAAGAGTTTTGGATATGGTCATAGTATCTGGAAGATGTCAATGCAAATGAGATTCGTAACCTCCAGCTGAAGAGCAAGTAATTGCATAGTTTACCTTGGGCAGGGTAGACATGTTAGTTTCTTTCAGGAAGAAAGGGCCTGAAACACAGTAGGTGATTATGAAAGACTTAGGAGCTAAGTAGGAATTATACTATAGATGAAAGAACTTGGAAGATAAGAGATCAGTGATGTTTGAGAGTTAGCAATTTAATAACAGCAGCAACAGGTTGTAATCCTAGAATGATAAGAATAAATAGGTTTGCGGTGGTGGAGACATGAAATCATGGGAGTTATGCTTAATAGGAAATTGGTTGCAAGAACATATTACAAAACTAATTGACTACAACCAAGAAGACTGGTACAACATTGCAAAGGACACTGACCAGGAGACATAAGAATATGGTGGTTCCATTGTATCAAGATTTGTTCACACTACACTTGAGCTACTCTGTGAAGATATAAGAGCACCTGGAATTCAAGAGGATGAGGAAACTTTTATAAAGAGTACAAAGATGGATAAAAAAGATATCAGGATTTGGCAACAGAATTATTTGGTAATATGAATAAGACATTGATGAGAGATATTTATAAAATATATGCTAGGGAGGATTTTTCATACAGCATTACAAAGGGATGAGCTTAATTCAAGGCTCACTCATGAAAGTTGTGTAGGAAAATGTGAAGTAGGTTTCTTGCATATATAGAAGCAAGTGCACAGGTAGTGAATGACTAAGATATGATCAATTTGGGAGCCAGAGTGGACGATTCATCCTTGAACAACTTCCAGGGATAACAGGTTAACTAAAGTAAGATTTCATTTTAGCATTAAGTGTAAAAGTATACAAATTGTTGCATTTGTATTATAATAAACTGTGAAACAATTTAGAAACTGGATTCAAGTAATATCTGAAACTTCAACATTTTCTTATAACACTGAATAAAAATAAAAGATAAATGTTCTCTTTATCCAATGCTATTAAAAATGCTAAATTATGATTCCAATTTACACAGTAAAAAAATTAACAGAACTATAAAATACAGAAGTTCACAACCTATATTGATTTTTCAAGAAACTTACATTATAATAATTAGAGATTCACTGAAAACTACAACAATTCTAATAAGTAACTGTCACAAAATGTTTCAAAATATGTGCAGTTAATTCATTTATTTTTTTGGTTGAGAAATTACATGTATGAATACTACATAATAAAGTACCATTTTTAGAAAGATGCTCTTCAATATATTCTTCTACCCACTGTTCAATGCGAGTTATGGTTATTTTCAAAATGAAGGTTACAGATAAATGTTCAATAGACTCGTGGTCGAGGCACTTCCTGAAATCAGCAAATGTTTGATCACAAACTCCACATCTGTAAGGTGTATAGCTGAAATGCTTATAGAGATGTTCCTGCATATCAAATGCATCATTAGTTTCCCATGAACACAAGGAACACATACATGTATTTTTTGACTTTGAGATTACATGAGTACATTTGGTGAAGTTTCCATCAAGTTGTGAGCGAATATGGTTATTCATCCACTTCTCTATTTCTTCATTACATTCAGCAATATATGAAACTTCACTAGTAGGATGTTTGTGCAAAAAATGCTTTTTAATAAGATCTTTTGTATAAAATTGCATCATACATAAACTACATTTGAAACTTTTGTAATCTAGCTCATTACAAAGGTGCTTTAAAAAATCACTCTTGTTGCTAGCAATGATCTTATAGCTACAAAAATAACACTGCAATATTAATGATGGATCCTCCTGAATATCTATTGAGTTAACAGACACTCTGTATCCTGTATGCACTTCAAATGCTTCTAGTGGCATACCACAATGTATCTGCTTGATATGGCTCCTTAATATGTCTCTGCAGAGACTAAGCCTGTAACAATAGGCACATCTGTATGCTTTATTAACTTTATGCTCTATTTTCAAATGACTACTAATCTCATTTAATTTTGAATATTGTGACTGGCACAAAACACATTCCCATTTACAAGATCTAGGTCTAAAATCTTCATGATTAAATTTGACATCAGACTGATGCAAATTAATAATGGTAGAGTTGCCTTGAGATTTATCTGATGTTATTGCCTTCAAAATATAACTGCTGGACACAATTTTATTCATTTTGTTGTCTGATTCATGACATGAAAAACTATAAAAGTCTCTCACAAATATTTTCAGAGGCATATCTGCATGCTCATGAACAATATGTTCAAGAATATTTACTTCAGTTATGGATCCATACAAACAATACAAACACTGAAAGTTACCAAATGCATGATTTTGATAATGTACAAGTAGTTTGCTGAGTTCATCTGTACAAAATGAAAAACATTCATGACATGTGTACAAAGATAAATCTTTATGAATATTCTCTACGTGTTCTTTAAATTCAACTGTTCCATATGTTTTGAAGTTGCATAAGTCTGCTAAACAGTGGTATAATTTAACTCTTAATAAACTTCCAGATGCAATTTCCAGTTTGTACAAACCTGTCGATTCAGGTTCCTGTAAATCACTGTTAGTAAATTTTTCTGAAGTTTTTAATACAGTTTGGAAATGGTTTTCAACTGAGGTAGGCTGATGTGTTATTGCATTGCGAATGACAAAATGAGATGGAAATCTGGGATGGATAATTGACATGTGTATTTCTATGTGGCATTTACTGATTCCTCGATACAAACACAACCTACACTGGTACCTACGTTTACCATGTTTTTCAGTCATATGTTTTATTAAAGTAGAATCTGCTTTAATTTTTAGAAAGCAATATACACAAAGTGTTGTGCTGATTTCATGAGTAGAAAGATGTGCTCTAAATGCCTCCTCTTCATCTGATGTATAAAAACAACCATTCTCCATGCACTTAAAAAAATGCAGCAATTCAATCTTTTCTGTTTTTGCTGATAGAAATGGCAGTCGTGTAACATTTTTGAAGTCTACAAGAGAATTAATTCCAAAGAGGGAATATTTACTACTTTTTAATATCCATTTATCAGGACTATTATATGTATACCAGTTATATTCCAACTGGGTATTTCCATCAATTAGCTGCAATGTTTCAGTTGAGAGAATGACAGTGTTACATGAGCAAGAAAGCTCTTCTAGAGAATTTGAGAGATGCTCATTTGTCAGATCTATTTCACCACTGTGCATTTTTTTTTTGCTTTCATCATACTGTTCAAAAAATCACCCTTGGCTGAATGATAAAATTCAAGTAAAAAAACAGGATAAGTTCTTAAAGAAGAGCTGCATGAGCACAAATCAGGGTAACTGATTTTCAAATAAGTGAAATTATTTTTCTTTCTGCAATAGGAAGGCAAAAATCAATCATCTGAAAAAAAATTAATCAAATTTAACTAATTTTAATCTATTTTTCTATTTAAAAATAATAAATTTTAATCATTCATTAATAATTCTAACAACAGTGGTCAATAAATTAAAACCTTTTTTATAATTAAAGTTTAGGCATTTTTATGAAAATCTTGTCCATAAAAGATCAGGTCAAAAGCCATCATGCATTTAATATTGAGTGGGTGAACTAAGACAAATCAACTTACCCTACGCTAGAAACCAAATATGGCTCTTTTTCAAGCCACTGTAGGGGTCCAAATAAAAAGGTTGAAATCTCAACACTATGTAACATATAACCTAAAGACATTCACAAATAAACATACTTAGAATGGGATTTGAAAGCACAGCTTCCTGTTGATGAGCGGCAATGCTATCCACTCAGTCACCACAGTGGTGTAGCTAGAGCTTTTGCTGCCCCTCTCAATACACACCAAAAATACTACAAAAAGTCAAAACGATGTATAAGGAAATAAATTAAAACACTGTTTATTTTTAAAGTAAAACCTTAATTTCAACATTCTAAAATGTTATTTTTCTTGCTTTTCTGTTAGCAAAATCGATGACATTGGCAAAATATTTCATAGTAATGTAGGTAATTCTTAATCAATTTTATTTAGAAAAACTCCTCTCACAACTAGCAACACTTACAGCAATTGAGGAAAATTTGCAGTAGTATTACAATATTTGGAAATGAGTTCTCGAGACTGTATTTTAAAATTAACAAAAGTTCAAAAAGGTTCAAAGTGCCACCCAGGGCGGTTCGTGTCCCCCCCCCCCCCTTGAATCTAGCAATTCAAAAGATGAAAGAAGGAAAATCATCTGGAATAGATGGTATACAGATAGAACTTATAAGGAATATAGGTGAAAAAGGTATGGAAGTGTTATGGCAAATTATTAACGGAATTTATGACGGACAAGAATTACCAGAGGAGTTAAGATCAATTTTTATCCCCATTCCAAAAAAGATGGGAGTTTTAGACTGTAACAATTTTAGAACGATAAGTCTTATAACTCACACAGCAAAAATTATGGTGCAAATAATTTTAGAGAGAATTAGGAATAAAATAGAAAAAGAAATGAATGAGGAACAGTTTGGATTCAGAACCAACAGAGGAACTAGAGGCTATAACTTGTCTAAGAATTATTGGGGAGAAAACACTAAACCATGGTGGAAAGTTGTTTTTGGGATTTCTAGATTTTGAAAAGGCATTTGATATAGTGAAACATGAAAGGTTTTTTGACATTCTAGAAAATACTGATATTGACTCTTATGACTTGGAAATTTTAAAGAGATTATATTGGTCACAAATAGCGTCAGTATGTGTAAATGGAGAGGAAACAGGAGAATTCCCAGTGGAGACAGGAGTCAGACAAGGATGCAAGTTATCACCATTATCGTTTAACTTTTATAGTGAACAAATGTTCAGAGGCACTTGATGTAGAAGAAGGAATAAAAACAAACGGAAGAATCATTAATAACTTAAGATATGTGGATGATGTAGTGGTGATGGCAGAAAGTGAAAATGGGTTACAACAAATTATTCAAAGAATTGAAAACTCTTGTAAAGAGTATAGACTAAGAATTAACACAAAAAAGACCAAGATAATGATAATGGGTAGAAAAATAGGAGATAATGTAAAAATAAGATGTGGAGGAAAGATTTCAATATTTAGGTAGCTGGATCTCAGAGAAAGGAACTTCAGAGTTGGACATTAGAAATAGAATAGGTAGAGCTAAATCGGCATTTATGGAAATGAAGAGAATTTTAATAAACAAGAACACTAAAATAGGCGTTAGAATTGGAATAGTTAAAGCAACAGTTTGGAGTATTGCAAGTTATGGAAGTGAGTCATGGACACTCAAAAAGAGAGATATGGAAAGAATTAATGCAATGGAAATGTGGTGTTATAGAATGATGGAAAAGATTAGCTATACAGAAAGAATATCAAATCAAGAAGTTTTAAGATGAGTTGGGATGGAAAGAACACTGCTAAAGAATATTATGCAAAGAAAGACAGATTTGCAGGACATCTTCTGAGAGGTTCTTCAGGACACCTGACAAGAACTATATTACAAGGGAAAGTTAATGAAGAGAAGACATGGAAGACCAACTAGAGAGGGGTTTAATGACATCGTGGAATGGACTGGTTTAAGAATGATGGAAGCGACAGAGAGAAATGGAGAAGAGCTGTTCATCTACTGCAACCCTCTTGCTAGAGGATGCTACCAGACGACAATTGAAAAAAATCTGTCAAACTTTGTTGCCTTTTCATTCTATTAAGGCTACTGCAAAAAAATTTTAAAAAAAATAGAGCAGGAGCAGAGATGTGCTTATATATTTGAATATTTTTACTGGTTCTGTCCACGTGTGGTCATGTCATGAACTTTTATAAACAAAGCACTGTGCTTATACTGTTGATAAACATCAGTCAGAACATACTTTTCTTCATTTTATCGATACTAAATGAAAATTTCTCGCTGAATTAATAAATGGCATAGGCTATGCAGATTGAATACGATAGAATAATGTGTACAACAAACCTGTTTTTCACGGGAAAGTTGTGATAAAAACAGTTTTTATCACAAGTTTTTCCACGGCTTCCGAAATGGACGATAAGATGACAATTGAAATATCTATATTTCTATTGGTTCATTGTGTCCTAGCTTCCTATTGGTTTTATCGATCAGGAAACACCAGCGCACTCATAATATCTTGTGGGAATTTTGGGCATAACACAAAGCTGAAACAAATGACAGTGTGTCATCCCCTGGTTGTTTGGCACTTTTTTTCTTTGTTATGTTTGTTTACTGAAGTAATAAATGCGAGGGAATAAAAATATAGTATTTCATCAAAGGTATAATGAGTTTTACGAAATGAATAAATAAATATTACAAGCATAGTTCCGTCTAATTTTTTTCACCTATGGACGGAATGAACATTACTAAGGGCGCTTAGAATACGCTGTTGCGCAGATGAAAGTTAAAAAAAGAGTAAGGAATGTAAATTTGTGATTTCCACATTGGGCAGCTGCCAAGACGCTCCTCACCTTAAACAGAACCCTGATTACAAGTGCCATTTTAACAACCGGTTCGCCGAACTCAACAAAAAATTAGGTATCGGTTCTGCCAAACCGGCTGAATCCCACCACTGAACAAAACATATCAAAAATATTAGACCACCCTGAAGAGTTCATCAGGAAGAGGGAACATAAAACACAAGTCCCCAATAGCAGACAGCTCTGTAAACATACTACGCATTAAACTGGATTTAATGTAAAAAAAGGGATTAAATTCTAGGACTGCAATATTTAAGAAATATCTGAAACCTAACTCCAAGTAAGGTATAAATTGGTATTATACTGGTTTTATGTTTTATATCAGAACTCTGACATCTCTAGTTTCCATGCCCTTATATTCTTGCTTGCCCTGAGAATAATAATCTATCCAGATGCCTATGCTACTCCATGTTCAAATGCAGTCCACATCTTTTACACTCAGCTCTTCAAAATGCACTCTCCTCAAATGCACTCCAAGCATTCACATCTTCTACTCTTTCAATATATCTTCACTATTATACCATTCATCACTGCTTGTTCTCCTCTTTAATTCTGATTTATATCATATCTGGGTAAAAGACACTATCTTCCCTCTCACACTTGTCTGCTGCCACAGTTCCTAACAATAACCTCAAATCTCTTGCCACCCTATTCACACTACCTCTCAGTTCATTTGCACCAACCATCACCATCATATCTACATCCTCACCTAGTTTTATTGCCATATATATACAGACACTTTCTATTGTTCCTCTATGTAAGCACTCCTCTAATACCGTTCTACTTGCACGCACATGCACATACCCACACACCATGAATCTGTTAGGGAGTGATGTATGGAGACTCAGTCTCCATACATCACTCCCTAACAGATCCATTCATTCCTTACTCACCTGCATTCTTCACTGGCTCTCCTCCAATATTTTTCTTCTTTGCTCTCCCACTTAACTGCTTTCCATTCATCTCAAGTTCCCTTGTTCCTGTACTCTCTTGACTTTCTCTCATTCTCTGATTCACCCATTCTCTTCTTCTTCAGGTCAGGTGACTGATATGCTTCAAAGAGAAGCACTCATTCATAAATTTCAGGTATGTTTACATTATCACAAGGTGGACTAAACATATGTTTAAGTGTTTTTGATATTTTCTTAACTGCCACCTTCTCAGCACAGAGGATTTCAGGACAGTGTTATGGTGGCTAGTTTCTTCCTCGCATTCCAATATATATATATATATATATATATATTTCTTCTTTTTCTTTCTTCCATCTTTGACATGCATGGGAGTAATTAGATGGTCTCTTTAACAGTTGACAGATTCAAGTTTTATTCTTCTTAAGTAGCTTCTTCAATTTGGAGGTTACCAATTGATAGAGTGTACGACTCTCTGCCATTCTTTTGATCTTATAATAGCACTTGTTGCCCACCCATTTCTTTACATCATCAACCCAAGAAATTCTTGGTCGACCAGATGATCTTCCCATTAATTTTCTCTCCTGTATTTCCAGAGATGTTTTCCCTGCTGATCCTGTTAATATGAGTCCTGCCATCTTGCACTTCCTCTTTATAAAGTCTTCCATGAGTGCTCTTCTGGTTACCATTAACTTCAATACTTCTTCACACCCCCCCTTCATTCCAAGAAATCTTCAGTGCTCTCCTGCACATCTGAAAGCCCTGCAGCTTTCTAATTATGGATTTTGTATGTGTCCATGTCTCACATCCACAATTCAATGTGAACCATACATAGGATTTTATTATTTTAGTCGGTTTATTTATTCCAGAGGTCATTAGTAATTTATTATCCCAAAACGCTTCTTTTGCCTTAGTTATTCTTGATTTTATGTCCATAACTGCTGTTCCATTTTCAGTGATCATTACTCCTAAATAATTGTAAAAAGCATTTACATTTTGAATGAATCCTGTTATTCTGAAATTTGTGTTTTGTTGCTGTTTTTTTACTTATTACCATATGCTTGGTTTTTTGCTGTATTTAATACTGCCATGATTCTGAATTTTCTTTATTAATACTTCAACCATATTTTATAACTATTTTCGATTTCACTATGAACACCAAATCATCATCAAATCTAACAGTTAATTCTAATGTCATTTATTTTTTATTCCCATTTCATATTCTTTCATTATCATTTCACTGTATATATACTGAAAAGGATAGGGGATATATAATATCCCCTATCCTTTGTCTCGCTCCTCCTTTGATATCTATTGTTTCATTATTCATGTCACTTATAAATTGTCTTCTGATTCCAGTATAATTCTATTATTATTCTGAGATCTTTTGCATCAATTTGAATGTCTTTTAATATTTCTATTGATCTTTCAATAATAATTTTTAATTCATTAATGGCATTAATTGTACTTTTTCCTGGCATGAATCCTTTTTGTTGTTTAAAAAAATGTAGTAAGGTTTTTATTCTTACTACATAAGGTTCCCGCTGAGATTTGAATTATTTTAATGAGCGGTGCAATGAAACAATCAGGCAAATACAAGATTAAATTCAAACAAAATTATTTAATGCAGTGACACAACTTACATCATAACACAATATTCCAACAGGGACGTTATGATTGAACGAATATAAAGCTCTCATTATGTCATTAGTATACTACTCAGCTGAGCTTAAACTTTATAATTAGAGATTATATTTAACAGATCTAATCCTTCTTATTACAAAGAACTTATATCATAACTCATATTAAATGAATCACATATTAAATCTTGACTCGCTGAATACTGCAACAACTAGAAACAATTTACTTTTGGCGGAATTAATTTTCGTTACATCTCACTAAGTATAGTATAGGTAATCTTACCAGAATATAGCTTCATCACATCTTAAGGAGATCAAACAACAATTTTTAAAGTCCTTGCTGACTTTTACTATGTAGTAACACAAACTTAAAAGAATCTTCCATTTCCGCAACTAATTTATAGACTCGGGAGAATATAACCTTTATTCACTTGGTTATAATTATCTACCTATTTCTTCTTTTTCTTATGCGTATTATCCAATTTCCTGCACACGTTAGGAAGTTTTGGTATAAATCCAACTCAGAAAAAGTTAAGCTAAAATACCAAGCGAATCCCAATCCTTTTAATTCCATTTTTGGCACATCAAAATTCCCCTCCAGTCTCCAGCTACCGTTCTCTATACTCCCTTATTAGATTCTTTCCTTACTTTCGTTTTTCTTTTTTTTTTTCCACTCCTTCCTTTTTCCTGCCAATAACTGGTTCTCATTGGTTAGGCTCACCTCAAACTTGTTTTTCCCTTCGTATATGGTAGTTCACACTCCAACACGCGCTAGGAGAAATTTGCATGTTTTCTCACAACGACCAATCAAATGATATCACAAAGTATCTTCTGGATATATTAAAATTACATACATTACAGTTTCTATTATTATTATTAAAAGAATAAAGTAAATAAAATAATTGACATTTTAATATAGAGGCTTTTCATGTCTATAATATATTTAAAATATTACATAAATAAAATTAACTAACAAAACTAAAAAGGAATTCATGAATAACATTTTATAAGCAAGAGACTAACAAAATAAATTTAAATAAATCCCGCTTATGATGTGGTAGGTCTTGTTAATTATGAATGAAGTATTATTATTATAAATATCTTCATTCACAATTTAACACCATGATGTATAGCAAGGGAACTTGCCTCGTGCACAGAAAGCAGGACACCCTTGTTCGACCTAGTTCCATTGGCGAAGATGTGCCGCTATTCCTGCAAATGAATTACAGATGGATGGCTACCGAGCACTGAACGAGGAAATCCAGTACACAGAACAGATTGGAGGAATCAGCAGAAACAGCCAAGGATCTCATGCACTGATAGAACTGTATGTGTTACTAAGGATCTGTGAGTAGATTTCTTGTATCAATAGTTAAGTGTAGAAGGATAACTGTGAGTCTACTGGACATAAGGTTACTATGCTAATAGTAATGTCATGGATAGCAACGTTTGAAATAGAATTATTAGCATAACATAAGTTAGGAATAGTGTCGGCCAGAATTGTAGAATATGAGAATCTCCTCTCACTGTAACTGACAAGATTAATAATGTTAGATGGTAATTGAAATTCAACATAAGATTAAGAAAGAAGTTGTATGAAAAGTGCATAATAGTGTGGAATTATTTTAAGTTACAATAAATGTTTTGATTGCTTAATAGAGACTATCCCCTGATCTCTGTACAATGCATTGCCTCGCAAAAAACTCCCAACCTAAGAATTTGAGGAATTGCCACGACTGTTAATTAAGGCCACAATTAGAATTAGCTGTATCCCACAGGTGCTAGAACATATCTCCGAAGATAGGAGATAGATATCTGCACATGTGAATTGGCCTCGTTCACAGGCATATTCACCAGCAGCATCACTGTTTTGTGGGGGATCTTAAAGTTTAAGTGGTAGAAGAAAAAAAAAAAGAATAGAAGAATTAATTTAGGAGACCAACTTAACTAGGTACACGTGATATAACAAACAATTAATCATCATATAGCAAAGGCGCAATCTATGAAATAAAAGAAAGGCCACACGATACACAAATGACTAATGGGTACAGAACAAGGGGAAAAGCAAATAAACAAGTAAAAACACAATAAGACATAAAAAAAAGGATAACAGTAGCTTTGATAACTGAAAGAGGTGTTAGATTTGCGAGTACAACTAGCAAGAAACGAGTGATCATTATGGGCGACTTTAATTATGGTAATATAGACTGGAAGCAAGAGACTGCATCTGGGGGCAAAGAAAATGAATTTTTGGAGTTTTTGAAAGACAATTACCTTAGGCAGCATGTAATGGAGGGTACATGAGGATCAAGAGTATTGGATTTGATCATCACATCAGATGATGTTATTATAAATGAGGTGTCAAATCTTCCACCAGTTGGTGAGAGTGACCACAAAGTGATCACTTGCACGGTGACCACTCATTCAAAAAAGTCTGTTAGGAAAGAGATCGATGTATGTGGAATTATAAGACTGGTAATTATGAAAAGCTCAGGAAACAGTTTGCAATAATAAATTGGAAAGAGAAACTGGATGGAAAGGATATCAATGCTGCTTGGGCCATACTCAAGAACTATTTGGTGGAGGCAATACCAGAGTGTATTCCAAAGGTTAAGAGAGTAAATAGAGTAGGTGTAAAATGGATGAATCAAGAGATAAGGTAAGCAATCTGGAAGGTTTTTATGGAAGAAACACCAAATGAGTATTTATAACAACCAGCTGCACAAGAAATACAAAGAGCAGGCGAGGAAGGTGACTAGCCTGATAAGAGTAGCAAAAATGCAGTATGAGCAGCAGTTAGCTAAAGTAGCCAAAAAAAAATCCTAAGGAGTTTTTTCGATATGTGGCCAGTAGAAGAAAGAATGATTATGATAGGATGGAATTGATTGGTGAAAACGGAGGAATGATAACTGCTGGAGGAGGAGGAGGATATAGTTGATATATAGTGAGCAATTTATAAAGGTATTTCATTCTTGTGAATGTGACATCATGCAAAACTTGAAAGCAGTGGGGAAAAGGAGGAGGAGGAACTGTTAGTAAGTGAATAGGCGGTATATGAGGAACTGAATACTTTATGTAAATAAGGCTATGGGACTTGACATGTTTTGAGGGGAATGTGCCAGAGAGTTAAAAATAGCTTTTGCATATCTTTTCGACATGAGTCTCTTACTGGGTTAAGTTCCAAAAGAGTGGAAAGAGGGTAAAATTGTTCCAATTCATAAGGGAGGTGATAAGAGTAAGGCTTTGAATTATAGACCAGTCTGTGTGTCTGGAGTTCTGGTTAAGGTATTAGAGAAGTTAGTTAGGACTAAGATTCAGAAATGGGTTCACAACAGAAAAATACTCTTTGGTGGCCAGCATGGGTTTACTAAAGGAAGATTGTGCTTTAGCAATCTGCTTACTTTTTATAATAAAGTGACAAATGCGTTGGATAAGGGTGTTGCATATACAGTGGTATATTTAGATGTTGCAAAGGCATTTGATAAATTGCCACATGAGAAGCTGGTAATTAAACTGGAACGGATGGAGCTGAACAGTAAATTAGTTCACTGGATTGGAGATTGGCTGTCTGATAGGTATCAGTGAGTTGTCTATGGAGGAACGATATCCCAGAAGAGGATAGTTACTGCTGCTGTACCTTAAGAATGTGTTTTGGGTCCACTGCTATTTAATTCGTATGTAAATAATATTTGGAGAGGTGATATGCAGTTGTTTGCAGATGATGCAAAGTTGGGGAGAGCTATAAGGAGTGGAGGATGCTGTAGTTTTGCAAGAGGACTTTAATACATTGGTTGAATGGGTAAATCGGTGGGGATGTCAACTTAATGTTTCGAAGTGTAAAGTTTTGAAATTTGGGAAGCAGAGATGGAATGTAAAGTACACAATTGGTGGAAATATCTTGAAAGTGGTAGAGGAGATGAGAGATCTGGGAGTGATTATAGACAAGGACCTAAAATTTCGGGGACATGTTACTAAAATTGTGAAGACAACAGAGGATAATGGGAATGATGTGGAGGACACTGACTTGTAGAAGTGAGAATGTTATGGTTCCTTTATATAATGCTTTGATCAGGCCACATATGGATTACTGTGCACAGATCTGCTCACCTGGATTTCAAAAAGATGAAGATGCATTGGAAAAAGTTCAGAGGCAATTGACTAAGGTGGTTTCTGGTCTCTGGAATGTAGAGTATGAAGACAGATTGACAAAAAAACAATATGCTGAAATTGGTGGATAAAAGGAGGAGGGGGGGGATATGATCGAGACATATAAGCTGTTAAGAGGTTATTACTAGATTAGTGTCAGGGAGGTTTTGCACAGAATGGGTGAAGATAGCAGGAGAACAAGAGGTCATCCCCAGAAGCTGTATAAGAAGGGTGTGAGGAGCAGGTTTTTTTCATGGAGAGTCACGAGTGATTGAAATGCATTGCCCGAGAGTGTGGCGAGCGCAGAGACAATGAATATATTTAAGGCGCGATATGATAAACTGTGTGTATAAAAGTTGACCTCTCATGATATCTTTGACTGCATGGAGGTTTTTATAATAATAATAATAGTAACCTAAATAAAAACAATAACACTTCAATTCTCTCTCTCTCTTATGGGGAAATAGTTCTTCACAAATTCCATAATCAACTTAAATTTAATTATGTTTTATATTTTTAATATTTAATTATATTTTTATTTGTTATTTAATCTTCTTAATGTTATTTTTACTTGAAGCATAATATAATTATACAACAAATGCTCTACATGTACAGTTCACATCTGTCATTGAATATACTAATTTCTGTTCTTGTTTAATTTAGAAGTGATACTGAAGATGCCCTTGATATTAGGGTGAAAATTTTGGTGATGACCACTAAATGTCAAGCATTTTTAATTTGTTATCCATTTATCCTGTCTACTAACATCTCAAGTATACAGATCTGCATTTCAGTCCTAATATGATCAGCACTCTCCTTTGCACCCTTCCAAGTCTATCTGTATCACCTCAGAAACAAGACTAGATCTCTGCACAACAATCCACATCAGGTCTTTTTAAAGACCTTATAATTGGGCAAAATAACTTCCTCATTCTGAAACAACATTCTTTTCACCATTGTAATTATCTCCAGCATTCACAATTTTTGCTATTATGATCCTTGAATCTAAACTTCCTACCTACTAAAATTGAAAGATCCCTACTCTGGTCAGTTTCTTCTAGCACAATTCCATTAATATGCCACCAGATATCTCATTAAACCAAAGTGCATAATATTATTATTATTACATAACACCTCCAGAGAGTTCAAAGACTCATCGAGGGAGGGCACATCTACTCTACAACTCTTCATCTCCACTAACTGCAACTACCTTCATCTACACCAACGCCATCCACCGCCGACCATCACCACTATTCTTTTCACAGACATCGCAAACATCCATGCCCACAGCAAGATTTGAACCTGCAGCCCTTTGGCTGGAGAGAGGATACGCTAACCACTTGGCCAAGTGGTTAGCGTATAATCAGATCATTTCACAAGTACTGCATATCAATTGTATTCCTGTGCTATTCTTCTTTGCATCAGTAAATAGTGTATATCACCTGTTAAAATCTTTCCCACTATCAATTTAAATCTATTAAAATATATTGAATCCTTCCTGCCTTATACAAACTAGTAATTTACAATAATTCAATCATTTATCTTACCAATAATGCAACAGCCTTCCAATGCTGAATCCTGTCAAAACGAAAAGTATCATGAGTATCCATTTGTTCTGTCTGAACACATCAATATGAGTCCATCCAGATAGACTCATATCTGTGTTAAAGTTTAAGTGCTGAGAGAAACTCATGTTTAATGAAGTGAAAAAGTACTAGGAAAGGATTAAAAATCCTTTCTAGGGCTTTTTTGGAAATATTTAATTCTTCCAATATCCTTTGCAGTTAGAGATATTGTCAGGGAGTAAAATATCAGATTTGTCCACACAAAGGCAGTAACACTAAGTGAAATTTTCATGTAGACTAAAGACTAGAATCCTAACTAGATGGGATGCATTCTACAGACACTTGTTGGCAGCCTAGGATGTAAAGTGTGATCTCAAAGTATTAGTGCTTCCCATATTTTGAGAAGTTTTATGCAACCATATTTCTTTCAGCTGATTTGTAATAGCAGTGGCAGATTCTAAATTTACTGTGATGGAATATGATGATCTTTTTCCTACTGATTCTGTGAGCTGTATCCAACGCATGGTCCGTAAGGCTTGATTGACCATAGTCATGACTGAAGATGTATTTTTTTTATGTTCTTCTATGCAGATAGTATCTGATCTTCTGTCTGTCCATAGTAGGCCAAGGCACATCAGAAAAATAGCTTGCAGAACAAGAAACTCTATATACACCTTCTGGCTATTTTTCTGATGTGCCTTGGACTACTAAATCTTTCTAAAGAGCAGGTAGCAGACTTGAGGAAGGATTGATTATTTTTTGATACTGTGAAGAACTGTAGCCATCAGATAAAAAAAGTGTGGTTTATATGATTGAGTTCTACTGTAAGACAGGTCTCACTGCAACAAAAATTATGGGCTCTATAGGTCAGCGTTTTTATGATGACACCATACTGTTAAGGTGTGTGGGGGGGGGGAGTTAATGGGAAAGTTTGTTAATTTATCTGTCTACATAAGTGGGTGACTAAAGTGTCTAGAAAGGCTAGATGTAGACTATTATTAGTTTCTTTTTCCATTGTAAATTGGACTGCAGGTGAAAGTCCATTGAGATGACAGAGAAAAGTGTGTAATATATCTGGACCATGAGACCAAATAGAAAACACATCTACATATCTTAACCAGATAGAAGGTTTGAGGGGAGCTGAGTCAAGAACAGGTTTTTCAAAATCTTACTTAAAAAAACTGGCAGTGTGTGTGTGTAAGGGGGGGGGGGGGAAGAGACCATACAAAAGTACCCTCTGTTATAATTTTTTTTGGAAGATTTTTAAAAACAAGCTCTTGACTCTGCTTCTTGCAAATCTATCAGGCCAAGATATTAGATGATATGTTTTTTTATTTGGTTTAATGGTCCACATACTTTGCTGTCATCTCAATAGTCTTCACCCTAGAATCCAATTTGTAATAACAAAGGAAACTGATAATAGTCTACCCACTCAAGACACCTTGGTCACCTGCCTACCTAATGGTAATCTGTTCTTTTCAGTATGCAAGAAACCCAATTGCACAGGGAGATACATTCTCAAATTTTTTTAACACCCAACTCTCAAAAATATGGTATCATAAAAGCACTAACCCATAGTTATAACTTTGTTCCAAGGAGACCTCTCTTGCAGCAACTCAATCACATGTTCCTGCAAGTTGACCTACTATAGACAGACAGGCAGGTAGATCAGCTACCATCTACATGGAAGAACATAAATACATCTGCGATCACAACAATGGTCAATCTGGCTTTGCACACCATGTAGCTCACGGAATCAACTGGAAAAAAAGACCATCATACTCCATCAGAGTAAATTTAGAAGAGAAAGACTGTTTATAGATCTGATACGCTGCTCTTAAAAATTAGCCTTTGAAGAAATATGGTTGCATAAAACTTCCCATGAGAAACACTAATTTGATGTAGATGATAGTAGAGGTTCAGTGTAGTTGGTGGATGGAGTGGCGGAGATGGAGAGTTGTAGAGTAGGTGTGCTCCCTCGATGAGTCCTTGGGCTCCTTAGAGGTGTCACAAAATAAAAAAAATAGATTGTCAACAAGTGTCCATAGAGGGAGCCCACCTAATTAGGACTGGTCTTTTCTTTCATCAATATGTTTCACTTAGTTTTGTGTGCTACTTGTGTGTTACAAGTTTCATATTGTAACATTTTTAGTTTCATATTTAGTTCTTCCAAAATATTGGAAGAGCTAAATACTACTTTTAATCCTTTCCTAGAGCTATTTCACTCCATTAAATTTTTAACATGGACTCATATCATAATAATAATATTATTATTATTATTGTTCCGGGAAACTCCAAGGAGTCGACAGACTCATCGAGGGAGGCCCTAACATCATGTCTGGAACAACTATTCAACATTCACACAGTATCTATCATATCTTGCCTTGAACTCATTCACGGTCGTAGTACCCACAACAGACTCTGGAAGTTTATTCCACTCATTCATCACTCTCCAAGTAAAAAACCTAGCTCTAACACCCTTGTCAACCACGCTCTTGCCCAGCTTCCATGCATTGCCCCTAGTCCTCCCACCACCAGTCATATTTTCAAAAATATCTTCTGGATCAATCTTATAAAAACCCTTCAGTAATTTGAATGTCTCAATCATATCACCCCTCCTTCGCCTATCGTCCAATTTCTGCAACCCACAAATCCCTCAACCTATTCTCATAAGGTTCACTCCACAGACCTGCTATCATCTTGGTCACTCATCTCTGGACCCCTCTCCACTTCCTCCCCATCACGAAGAAACCCTGGTGCCCATAACTGGGCACACAAGCCCAGATGGGGTCTTATCAAGGCTCGATACAAAGGAACAACAACTTGCTTCTCTCTGCATGTTAAAGTATTTTTCATAAGCCAAGTGATTTGGTGAGCTGTTTTAGTTACTTTTGCAATGTGCCCCCTAAACTTCAACTCCCTATCCATCAGCTCCCAAATCCCTGGCCTCATCAATCTCCTGGAGTATGGTTCCACCTATGCGATATACTGCTGCTATTCTTTTCACCCCAAAGTGCATAACCTTACACTTTGCCACATTAAACTGACATCCATTTTTCCTAGCCCAGTCCTCCAAACTATCCAAATCATCCTGTAAAATTTTGACATCCTGTGCACTCACAATTGCTCTACCCAACTTTGCATCATCAGCAAACAAGTGAACACTTATTCTCAAATCCTTTCCAATATCATTGATGAACAAATTGAAAAGCAGTGGTCCAAGAACAGAGCCCTGCAGCACTCCACTAGTCACAAGACGTCTTTTTGACTCCACTCCTGAATAAACCACTCTCTGGTATCTCTCCTTCAACCACCCTCCTATCCATCTCACCAACCCTATATCTATCCCCATCTGCTTCAGTTTACTGATTAGGGTTCCATGTGGTATCCTGTCAAAGGCCTTGGCAAGGTCCAGTAGTATCACTGTAAACCCATTACCCCTATCCAGTTCAGCTGTCACTGTGTTATAAAATGTGAGCAAGTTACTGAGGCATGATCTACCCTTCACAAAACCATGTTGTCCCCCATACAATATCCCATTTTCATCTATCCAATCCTGTATTCTTTTCTTGACTAATTTCTCTAAGACCTTGACAATGATTCCTGATATGCTAATAGGTCGGTAATTTACAACAGCGGTCTTGGAACCACATTTATGCAGTGGAACTATTTTCCCCTCCTTCCACCCGCTCGGGACTAACCCAGACCCAAGACTCAAATTAAACAAAATGGTCAAGGGTACTGACAATTCATTAGCTGCTTCTCGTACTACACGAGCTGGTATACCATCCAACCCCACAGATGTATTGACATTGAGGTTATGCAATAGACTACTCACCTCCACTTCATTCACCACAATCCCGTATAATCTACTGGTTTATTCGTTTCTGCAATGTCACCACCTGGATGATATATTCTTGCAAAGTGCTCACTCAGTAACTCAGCTATCTCAACTGATTCAGTTACCTCCCTACCATCGGCATTCTTTAAAATCATTCTGCCATGTACATTTTTCCTTTTACTTGCTACATATCTAAAAAACTGTTTAGGATTCTCTTTAGCCTGCATGGCCAAAATTCTTTCGTAATCCTTTTTTGCTTTTCTTACCACACTCGTCACCCTTCTGGCCTGCGCTTTATACCGTTCATGTGCCTGCCGGTCACCTTTCTCCTTAAATTCCCTCCATAGTTGTTTCTTTTTTTGCAGCTCAAGCTTAATGGTGTTATTCATCCATTTAACCCCTACTTGATTTATTATTCGGACTCTAGGTATACAGTCAGCCATTGCTTCATGCTAGCACTTCTTAACTACCTCCTATGCACTATCAACTTCTAGTCCTTGCAGTTGTACATACCATGGCACTGAGCCAATCAAACTCCTAAGCTTGTCATACTTTCCAGCCCGATAATTCCACATGTACCCTGTCTTAATTGAAAATTCTACACCTTTAGCCACCTCCCAAGTCAAGACACTATGATCACTCTCACCGATTGGTGGCAATGTGGTCATATTTGTTACAGCCAAATCCTCAGATGTAATTACTAGGTCAAGCACTCTCTGATCCCTAGTATTTTCCATTACATGCTGTCACAGATAGTTATCCCTTAATAACTACATAAAATCCAATTCCTTCCTCTTCTCACTCCAATCAATGCAACCATAGTTGAAATCTCCCATAATAATCACCCTCCTTCCACTCATTTCTTCCATTTGCTTGTGCATACTGTCACCACCATCTTTTCCATCACCTGGTCTACAGCACCCAATTGTATATTTAGTTCTGCTAGCCACAATCTCACACCAAATGGTCTCAAATGTGCTCTTTTCTCTATCCTGCAATTCAACTTCTATTCTCCTTGGCTGTAGCTCATCAGCTATCATCAACAATACTCCTCCCCCCATTTTATTCTCTCTGTCATTCCTGAACACACTATACCCATCACATTCAATCCCACTAGCTATATCATATACAGTCAGCCATGTTTCACTAATACCAATAACCTGTGGTCTGGAAGTGCCAACCATGGCCAAAAACTCTTCCTTCTTGTTCCTAATACTCCTAGTATTAGTGTACATGAATTTAAGACCCCTATTAGCCCCAACCCTACCTTGATGCCTTATATTAACTATCCCACTCTGGTTTGTTGTCCTTATTTGCTCTAGCATATTATATTCATTCTTACATTCAACTGCCTCCCTAAGGACTATATATCTAGCCCCCCCCCCCCCTTAACAAATCTAGTTTCCCTGAATTTGCACATCCACTACATTCAGCAACACTTTCTCAAGTTTTCTTACACCATAACCATTCAAATGCAAGCCATCCATCTTATATAGATCCTTTCGCCCATCAAACTCACTCCACATGTCCACAAATTCCATACCACTCGTCATACATAACCCACGCATAAAGTCATTCGCAATTATGGCCCTCCTTTTAAACATTTCACTGTCATACCGTGGCAAAAGACTAATCATTCTAACTCTCTCACTCTTTTCTTTTGCTACCTCAAACAATTCATTCAGGTCTTCCATCATTTCCATTTTATCTCCTTTCAAATCGTTCGTACCTGCCACAACAATCATTTCTTTCACCCTTTCCTTTTGCTCTCTAATAGACTCAGTTACATCCTTTATGGTTGCACCAGGTTGGTACGATTTTGTCAAATCCTCTACTAACACACCTCGTACTAACGAGTCTTCATACAGCACTCTATCCTTCATTTTGTTCATGTTCACATTCATACGCCTATTTTTCCTGTCATACCTTTTATTATTGGTTGGTTCATTCAGTCGACTTTTGTTCATGCACTCCAGCTGCTGTTTTGCCGTTTCTATCGCACCATTCAACAACGCAATCTCATTCAATGCATCTATCTCATCTTTTTTATTCTCTGAGAAACCATTAATACTATCATTCACACTTTCTACATTCACACTCTCATGTACAACCTTGCCGTTTCTTGTCATATCGCTATTTTCTTCATTCTGAAGGTTGACAAAAATATCACACTCACGATCCGAAATACACTTCAATTCCTCATTCTCCCTACATTTTCTACACACATTCAATCCTTTATTATCATCTATCCACACTCCGTAAGGCGTACATTTCACAGCTAGTACACTAACTCATTTCTTTTATACTACTGTTCTTTGATAACGATGGCGAACCATCATTACTGGCCACCATTTTCCTTCATACAGGTGCCATAATTATTGCAACGTGTTTTATCAAATAATAAGTTATACACACCAAAAACACACAAACAGACGCACTAAAATACGCAAGGCAAACAAAACTACGCAATATTAACTAATTTTATCAACGATAACTGAAAATAATACTTATCTTATCAGGAGCTTGCACGAACACTACACACTACGATATAACCTCAAACTCGAGGTTATATCGTAGTTATATCATTAGCATCACCATCTCTCTTCTCCTATCTTGCTTACCCTTCCTAAAAATACTGTACTGTACCATTTACTCAATACTAGTTTGTACATCTACCCCTTAGAGCCAGGTCTCACTAATGACTATAAACGGAAGCCAAAATGTACTCACTTAAGGCAGTGGTTCTAAACGTTTTGGTCTAGGGACTCACAAAGTTAGCTTTTGTTTATTTGGGTCATATTTATTTATGTTTACTGCATCAGATTAAAACATTTTTTAAATATTGATTTATAATTCATTTAAAATAACTCATTATTAAAATAAATCCGTTACACGTTAACAGTTTTTCCATAAAAACTTAACATGTTCACAAGGTCACACAGTTCTGACCTTGTGAACTCCCTGAAAATGTCTCTGAGGATCCCCAGCATTTCTCTAAGTGTATGACACTTTGAGAAATGCTGTGTAACAAAATTAACCCATTTGTTCCTTTATACTCCTGACATTTGTGTACAAGCATAAGTTACCTCATGCTTTATTTGTATACATGAGGTTTCTTCACGACTAGGCTACTTGTATTACAGCATGTGTATAGTGCGATGCTGTGATTATACACACCCAAAAGGATGTCAGCTTTGCATTATGGGATACTAAGGTAATTAATGTGAAGTCTTTAGCTTCTAAATCCAAGTAGCTTAAGTTATTAAGAAACTTCATGCACAAATTTTGTTGGCTTATGCTTTGAATAAAGGATCAAACAAGAATATAATTTCTTGGCATTCTTAATTTATGTTATGGAATATTTCTTTTACTTTAAGAGATTTAAAATCAGCAAGCACTTGCTGATTTTAAATCTTTTTTAATTTTAAATTTGCAGATTATTTAACTACTTTATTTTAAAATATTACAGAATACCATGAAAAATGTGAAAGCACGTTTAAAGAATTGAAACCAACTCTTATCTATTACGTAAGTCTTCAAAATGCTGTTTGTGATAAATATTTTAAGTTTTTTTATTTGAGAGGTGCCATGTGAAAGAGTAATTATAATTATTTCCAAATATAGAATTCAATTTTTGAGCACAATTGAATCTTTTTTTCTTTTTTTTTCTAACTGTATAAAGGCACGTAACTGTTTCATTTTTCATATCTGCCTGGTGATTTAGAGGTAGTAGGTCAATGTAAAAATGGCTACTGTTTAAACTTTTTGGAATCTTTCAGAACTAGATATACTACAAATCTGACGGTATTGTAACTTTCACATTTAAATCCATGTGGTTTAATTTTTCTCTTTTTTCTTTAATAAACACAAAACAAATCTAATCTGTCTCAGAATTTGCAAAAAAAGTGTGCATAATATCATAAATAAAATAAACAAATAGCAGAGTATAATAAGTAACAGAAAGATACTAAAAAAAAAAAAAACCAACTGTAATAGCTTTAATCGCCAAACCGTCCTTGACATATGTGTGTGTGTGTGTGTGTGTATATATATATATATATCCATAATCACATGGATGTTACATGTCCATTTCAGTTAAAATAACATTTCGATATTATAGAAATATGGATTAAAAGCCATATGTTTTTGATATATTTCACGCAAGTCATTTGGATGGTTAATGGATGGTTAACCAATTTCTAATTTAAATAAAGTTAAAAAATAAATGCAGAAACGAAAATAAATTAAAAAAACTATAAAAGGTCAGCAGACTGAAAAAAGTATCGCTCCTAATAACGTTGCAGTATTTCACAAGTTGCCTTATAGGTACGTTCCATAAAGAATATTTATTTTAAGACCAGATTGTTCAAGATACTTGATATGAGATTTGTTCCTCAAGACAGATCTCCCAGATTGTTCAAATAAGCCATGCCATAAGAGCAAGAAATCTGATAGATACCTGGAAAATTAAGGAGAAAGTTTGTATTTTGGTGAAAAGATAAAAAAAGATTTTTTTAAGAGGACAAAATTGTACAAGGATGTTGGAAGGCTTTAAATTTAATTTTAGAAATACATTAAGATATTGCTTTAATATGATGCACTGGAATAATTTCTTCTTGAGCAGTTGATGTTTTGTTGATTTATGCTTGCACATAGACCCACACTTTCACTGTGCAGGCATTCGAAATGGTAAGAATTCTATAGGATGATCCAAAAGTTGAACACAAAATAAACTTCAACTTTTCATTATTAGTGACAAACTTTATAGAATTAAATTGCTACAAACAAAGCTTATAACCATATCTTTACAAAGGCCAAAGTAAATAACATTATTAAAGCAAATGTTCAAAATGGCTGCCTCGTTTTTGAACATAGACAGGTAATCTTTTTACCAAATTGGAGGCAACTCTTTGAAGCATGGAATTACTGACTACTCTGATTGCTTCGGTGATGCTCATCTCGAAAACCATGAACTGGGTGACTATTTATTATTTTATTTAGCATATGGCTCACACATGAAAAGTTACATCGCATTAATCCTTAATATATACATGTACATAATGGACATGTGTACAATAATAAGACATAATACAGTCAAAAAAGAGACACTCAAGAATAGGCTACAGCTGTATGTCTAGGTTGATTATCCAGTCAACTGTACTTGGTGTAGTATGGATGAAGTCCGACAGTTTTCCACTGTATGCACGTTGGACACATTCTACTGTAATATGATTAACTGTCTAGTGGGGCAATTCACATTAGCACCTGGGTGGGGTAAACATGCCCCATTCATAAAAGTTGTTTTGCACATCTGCCATGATTGATGTGGATTCGAAATAAGTCTAATTCATGGAAGTCCCCTGTTGAAGTGTTACATCAGGACTCTTTCCACTTCTCCCTCATGTTGAAACTTGTCTTTGCAAGATTTTTCGCTGTTAAGATTGGAGGGTGCCTTGACTTTAGCCTGCTTATTTCGAGGTGGGATGTCTTTGTAGATTGGAAGATTTTGGATTTCCATGATTCTGCTGTATTCATGTATAAGAAAGTTGAATATGTGATGCTGCTTGGCACTGGGAGCCAGTAGGGTGGAGTTATTTCACTGTTCCAGAAATAAGGCACATAGTGATGTTAAGCTGAGCATCAACCAAATACACATGGATACTGTTCAGTCATACGGGTGAGCAGTATTCAGCTGCAGAGTAAACGAGACCAAGAGCAGTGCAGCGATGCATTGTTGCTGAGGCACCGCAAGTACTTCCGCATAGTTTTTGCAGTATACTGTTTCGTATTTTTGGCTTGGATGCTGTGTTAATGAGATGTAGTTTAAAAGATAGAGTTCTATCCAAAGTGACACCCATATATTTCAGGAATCTGTTGTAGCTTAGCAGTTTGTGGTTGAAGATACTAATTGTTAACATGAATATTCTTTTTTTATTCATTTTTAATGGTATTTTATATTCATTCATACGTGACAAAAATATGTTGTAAAAGCGAGGTAAATAAAATAATGTTAAAACTTGAAACCTCGTTTTTCTTAAAAACAACTAATCATAGAATTTCTAAGCGTGAAATGAGAGAAAAAATGACTGTGTCACAAGCCCTCTGTAATTTTCAAATTTTATATTGCACTCTTCATATTAAAAAGGTTGCTGACCTCTGCAAGATGTGCTTTACATTTATAGAAAATACTAAGGAAAGGGGTCTGGAGCTTGCTCCACCTTTACTACGAGTTGCCCATAAGGCACTACTTATGCTTGCATCCAAAACTTTTAGTTTCTATATATTCGGCATGAAACTCTTGTAGTTTCTATATTCGGCTATGAAATAATGCCAGATTCAATATTCACTTAATTTGTACCACCATGTATTATATTTGCAGTATTTTTTTTTTCTTTATGTTTTCTTGCATTTTAGCACATACTAGTAATGGCATTTCTCAGATATACTGCTGAGGCATCGCAAGTACTTCCGCATAGTTTTTGCAGTATACTGTTTCGTATTTTTGGCTTGGATGCTGTGTTAATGAGATGTAGTTTAAAAGATAGAGTTCTATCCAAAGTGACACCCATATATTTCAGGAATCTGTTGTAGCTTACTAATCCAAAGTTGGGTAGGGCAATAGTGAATGCAGAAGATGTCAAAGTCTTGCAGGATGACTTAGATAGATTGGAGTTCTGGGCTAAGGAGAATGGATGTCAATTTAATGTGACAAAATGTAAGGTTATGCATTTTGGGGTGAAATGATTAGCAGCAGTATACCACATTGGTGGAACTGTACTCCAAGAGATTGATGAGGCCAGGGACTTGGGAGTGTTGGTGGATAGGGAGATGAAGTTTAGGGGGCACACTGCAAAAGTAGCTAAATCAGCTCATCAACTCACTTGGTTGTTGAAAAATACCTTGACCAGCAGAGACAAGCAAGTTATTGTACCTCTGTACCGAGCCTTGATAAGACCTCATCTCGACTACTGTGCCCAGATTTGGTCACCTCGGTTCCTTCTTGATGGGAAGGAGGTGGAGAGGATCCAGAGGCGAGTGACTAAGATGATAACAGGTCTATGGAATGAACCATATGAGAACAGGTTGAAGATTTGTGGGTTGCAGAAACTAGTTGATAGGCGGAGGAGGGGAGATATGATCGAGACATTCAAATTGCTAAAGGGATTCTATAGGATTAATTCAGAGGATATTTTTGAGATCAGGACTGGTGGTGGGAGAACTAGGGGACACCTATGGAAGCTGGGCAAGAGTGTGGTTAGCAGGGGTGTTAGAGCTGGGTTCTTTACTTTTAGAGTGGTAAATGAGTGGAATAAGCTGCCAGAGTCTGTTGTGGGTGCTATGACGGTGAACGAGTTCAAGACAAGGTATGATAGATACTGTGAGAATGTAATCGCATAGTTGTGTGGACATGATGTTTAGGGCCTCCCTCGATGAGTCTAAGGACTCCTGGAGTCGCCCGAAATAATAATAATAATACTGCGAACTACGCTGCAAAATTACTGCTGCGAGCTCCAAACAAGTTTATAATAATTTCTCTGAGGGCACACTAAAAATTCACCGCAGGTGCCATGGCGCCTGCGGGCACTGTGTTGCCGACCTCTGTTTTAGGGACAATTCAATTGAGGATGAGCTTTCTAGGAACCTTATAACAGGTGCTAAGAAGGGCAATTGGTCAGTAATTTTCTGGTTTGTTGTTAGTTTTTCCCGGTTTTAAGATGGAGATAATTTTTGTCCTCTTAAACTCTTTTGGAAGTCTACCAGTCTGGAAGATCAGAGGAAAAGCAAGCCAACCACTGTCGAGCTTTTTGGCCTGTCTTCAACAGGAAATCATGGTGAGTTCCATCAAAACCTGGGGCCTTGCCTGGTTTCATATCCATTAGAGCAGTGTTAATATCTTCAAGAGAGTGAAAGGTTGCGAATACAAAGGGTCTGATGGTCTGTTATTTTTCAAATATATAAGTTCTCTTTTTATTTGAAGAGTGTGTTATTTGTCCTTGGCAGCATATCTTGATGTGTTGACAATATGTGATGCATGTTGGTTAGGAGAAATAGCTGATTATTTCCAGACAGTCAGAGCCACTACCTAGTTTTCTTAGAAGGTTCCATGCTTTTCTACTGGGGTGCTGAAAATAGAGTCTTTCTACTGTCTCAGTCCATTTCTTTTGTCGGTTGGTGTCAAGGCTGTGAATGAGTTCATCTGCAATATCAGGATTGCCACGCTCTAGGTATTCTTGGTACATTACTTACTGTCATCATCCCATCCAGGGATATACTCCTGGAAGCCTCTTGGTATGGTCTTACCTACAGCTAAAACAGCTCCCACATCTCTTGTAATTATTGCATGTTGGAGGGATCCAACAGACATATTTGTCAAGACAGGCAGCAAATGTATCCTAGTCAGCTTTCTGGAAGTTCCAGCAGGGACATTGGATGGATCTAACAAGGGGTACCTGCAGACCTACCTCTAATATAATTGGTCTATGTTGGGTTTGCAGAAAATTGGAGAGAACTCTTCTCAATGTGGGTAACGGTCGTCCATTGTTGTCTTGAGTGACGAAGCAGAGGTCAGGGTTGTACTCCCTGTTCCAAGCTGCTGACCTGAAGGAAGATCTATCTTTTGCATCGAAAATTAGGTGCATGTTGTGAATTTCCGCCGATTCAGTCAAAGTCTCTCTGCATTCATTGTTGGAAGCACATTTCCATACTGTGTGTGTGTGATGGCTGTTAAAATCACCTATATGCATCACAGGGTGGTTGTAACACTGGTAGAACTTGGAGGCCAAAAGAGGCAGGAGATTTATACACGTAGGTAATGGTTATGTTCCCTATCATAGTTATCAGATGCACACCGCTGACAATGCTGGTTGTAATGAGGTGGGAATCTTCTGGGTGGCAAGGCCATGTGCATGATGGTAAGTGGCTCCAATGACAATGTAACCAGGAATTCAGTCCCTGAGGTGAGGCTGATCTTCAACCTTATAGTGAGTCTCTTGAACAAGAACAACGTCAACATCATAATCATAAAATTTTTGAGAAGTATTCACATTTTGCTCTACATATACGCTCAATGTTAATTTGGAAAATTCGGACAGCAGGTCCAATATTTCTAGTCATCTTGCCCTTTGTGATTGAGTTCATGTGTGCTGTAACCAGGAGATCGAGAAGATAGTCTGGCTGCCAAGTCACTCTAGCTCTTTAGTGTTATCCAGAGTGCACTACGAAGAGGCGAGCAAGAATTGCACCCCAGATGGGTGATGGGCAATGATATCTTGGCACAGTGCACTGTTTAATGTCATCTCAAAGAAAGTTGGTCTGACAATGTGATGGTATGATACTGCAAACCACACTCCAAATTTCAGAGAATGCAAGGGGTTTACATAGAAACATGAGAATTTACTGATGACCAAATTTTTTTTTTTGGCTACAGTACACATCACATTTTTTTCTTATCCAGTGGCTTCAATTACTGAACTGAGTGAACATAGTATAGACGAAGCTAACTGTTCAGTGGTTCTCCAAGTAATGCCATGACATTTGTGGTGTAGAGTTTTTCTAAGACTCTTTGAAGGTGAATGTTGTAACACCTGTACTACAATCACTTTAGCCTCAGTCAAAATGGAAGGTCTACCATTCAATAGTGGTAGAACGTGCCTAGATCATATTTGGGAGAACTTTATAAGTGGAAACAAAATCCAATCAACAGTTCTGCACCAACCAGTAGTGAATTCTTCATGCTTGCTACGAAAGCTCATTAACTGAGAAAGAAGTACTATTTATTGGTTAATAAATGTATGCATTTATAAGCATCCCATTTAGGCTTTTATTTTTGTAGACAGAAGAAGTCTTAAGCTTGCACAGCAATAGAGCTTTGCGTTGTGTATCGAAGGCCGATACTTGCTCGTCTAGTCAAAGCTACCTTGGCTTGCTCGGTTGTAGGAGCTTACAGGTCCTCGCAGCGGCACTGTGATTTCATGCACATGCATTTCACACATCTCATTCTGTTGCTTAAACCACAGGCCATATGCAGTCAACGTATGGCCTGTGGTTTAAGCAACAGAACACGCACACTTGTAAAGGCTGATGAAGCTCTAGCCAGTGAGCTTCAGCAGCCTTTACAAGTGTGCGTGTTGCTTGGGAAAATTAAGTTACAACCAACTTTTTATGACAATGTTACTGACCAGTTCATAAAGAACCGTAGGGTAGAATTTTTTTTTTTTTTTTTTTTTTTTTAAACTAGTAAAATTTATTTGTAAGCTTCCTACAATAGTACAAAATGTTGAACAATCATATATGTAACCTAAGAGCAACAGCTCATCCAGGTTACGATATGCATAAAGTTACAAAAATTTATGTAATTCATTTTCATTATATACATATGTACATTCATATAATATACATATTAGATATTATTATAATATAATTACATAATAAAATCACAGGAGACATGCTGATATGTACAGAGAAAGTTGCATAACAATTAATTAGAAACAAAATAAAGCAGTTAAATAGCATTAAAATTTTTATGATCTTTGAATACAAATATGCTAAAAAAGTAATAATTTATACAATTATTTTGAACAGAGATCCTCATTTCCATGGGAAAATAAACTCTTTGATTAGTTTTGTATTTGTTTGGGTTAGTTTCATTTCTTATTGTTAAAAGGTAGTGTGTGTTGAATACTTTTGGTGCTAAATAAGTATAATGTTTGTGTACTGCTCCTTTATTTGCTTTCGGAACTATATATTTTAGGCCCTTATGTCTACTAAGGAAAGCATCTTGTTTGAAATGTATGTATTTGTTGTCGTTTTTTATGAATAATAGTACCCTATAGATGAATAAATATCTAAGGGATAGTATGTTTAGTATGGCGTATTTATTACACATTGCAATATCCTTATTTGTTTCTAGTTAAGATTTTAATTACTTCATGCTGCGTCAAGACCAAAGATTTCAGCATAGTGCGATAGATTCCTCCCCAACTTAATATAACATATTGTAGTGCGCTTTGAATCCAGGTAGAATATAATATTTTTAGCATATTTAAATTTAAGAATCTGTTTAGATAGTAAAGTCTGTTTAACATAATCCTTACTTTATTTACGACATTGGTAATATGCAGTTTACAGCTTAAACTACTATCAATTTTTAATCCCAAGTAAGTTATTACACTGACTTTTTCTATTTTCTTGCAGTTGCAATTTGAATTTGTCCTGCAATTCCAATCATGCAAAATTAATTGTGCCGTGAAGTTCATTTTGCCAGTTGTAATTTGCAAGTTAAAATTTACATATTTAGTTTATGAGACATTCAGATTGAGTTTGTTTGACTGGAACCAATTTGTTACTTTCTAAAGATCAGCATTCACGATGGTTTTCATTCAGCTGTGTCTGTAGAGAAAATTAGTACTGTATCATCTGCAAAAGTATTTATTTTACTGTTTAGTTTAAGATTGCAGAAGTCATTGATATAAATATTAAATGAAATTGGTCCCAAGACAGATCCTTCTGGTACATGGCAGTCTACTGTTTTGGAGCTGTTATAGCCGTTGCTTATTTTTACATTTGTAATCTGGCATTTAAGTAATTTGAACCAGTTTAGGACAGTACCTCTTATTCCTATGACTTCTAATTTTTTTTATTAAAATTTCATGTGATACAGAGTCAAAAGCTTTGTGTATATCTAGAAATAGATAATTTATATTCAAGTAGCTAAACTGAAAAATATAGAATATCATTTGTAAAATAAATGTTGTATTTGTATGATTAAATGTACATAAGTTTCTAAACATATAGTTTTAAATGGTCAGTACAGGTAACCCTCGTATAATGCGGTTTCAATATAACAGTCTACAAATTGTAGTAACCCTTGTTCAACGCGGTTTTGACAAACACACAGTCAAGAAATTGTAGTAACCATTTATCTATTCATATTTTTACAGCGTGTCTTAAAATTCAAATTTTATCTTTGTTAAATTTGTGTCTGCCCATATCTTGCAGGTAGTTATAAGTAGCGGATTTATATTAGGGGAAACACCCTTTAGCATGCATGTACATCAATTGTATACCATATAAAGTGTTTATTGTTGAAATTTGTCTTTGTTTTCTGCCAGGAAAGAGCATTAAAAATCATAAGTGCGTTATCTCAAGCTGAGCACTTTATTTTCTGGTGAGTTACACACATAATTAATATGCAATGCTTTTATCATCATCAAATTCCTGCCATGTACCCTCAAGGGGTGTACAGAATATGATAGTACTACATGAAAAAAATTACATCATTACTAACTTCCTATCTACAATTTTCCTCCAAATCAGTCTGTTACTTGTCAAGACTCCAACATTATTAGATCTTATATTTCTATCGTCTAAGGCACTTTGTGCCGTATCAATCAAACTATATCTTAGTCTTCCTCTGGGTCGTTTTCTTGCCAACCTGGCAGAGAACACTTGTTTTGCTAATCTTTCCTAGCCCATTCTGTTTAGGTGACCATACCACCTGAGATTAGCTCTGCTAACGCATTCCTGGATGCTGACAATGTCAAGTTCTTTCCTAATATCCTCGTTTTTAATATGATATTGCCATTGATGCCATCTGTTCACGTCTATAATCTTTCTCAGGACTCTCATATCTGCGGTCTCTAGTCTTTGGTCAAGTGTTTTACTTCTGACCGAGCTCTCAGATCCATAAGTTAAAACTGGTTTGAACACTGTCTTGTATACAGCTAATTTAGTGTTCCGACTAATTTCTCTCTATTCCATATGAATTTATTCAATTGACTTCCCACCATACCAGCTTTGCTGATTCTATTGTCTATTTCTATATTTAATTTACCATCTTCACTAAAAAGCGTGCCTAAGTAGCTGAAATGTTTTACTAGTTCCACAGGTTCTCCATTCACACCACAGTTGACATTTTCAATGATTCTGCCTATTTTCATTGTCTTTGTATTGCTGACCTTCATACCATATCTATTACAGCAGCTATTCAATTTAGTCAGAGAATCTTGCAGACTTGTAGCAGATTTATTTAGAAGTATAACATCATCCGCATAAAGCAAAGAGCTGACATTAACATATCCAATTTTGATATCATGTTTAATACCACTTTCTTTCATAATGTGATCGATATATATAATGAATAACAGAGGGGATAATGTACATCCTTGTCTCACACCAGATTTAACATTAAACCATCTTCCTGTACTTCATTCAATTCTAACTGCTGACAACTCAAATAAAGCCTAAGTATTGCTTGATATAATGCCCCATTGACACCATATAAGTGTAGCGTATTGAATAGCTTCTCTCTTGGCACCTTGTCATGTGCCTTTTCCAACTCGACAAAACTTAAATACAGATCTTTGTTATATTCCCATGCTTTCTCGACCATTTGCCGTAAAGTGAAGATCTGATCTTGACAGCCTCTGTTTGGCCTGAATCCAGCTTGTTCTTCACCAAGCTTTTCTTCCACAATTCTTCTCAACTGTTTCTCAAGTATACTTGCATAGATCTAGATCTATGCAAGATCTTGCCAGGAACACTTAATAGGGAAATACCTCTGTAATTCTCACATTCAGTTTTATATCTCTTTTTATATATGGGTACTATGAGAGCTCTACTCCAATCATCACGAATTCGTCCCTCTGTCCAGGCTTTCTGAATTATGCAGTGCAGCCACTGTAAGACTCTTATACCACAATGCTTCAGCATTTATGGTCAGATATCATCTACTCCTGCTGCCTTTCTACATTTCAAGCCTTTGATGACTTTTTTTACTTCAAGTATGGATATGTATTCTTGACTGCATGCCTGGTCAGTGTTTTTTTTACCACTGTGCTGTCATCAGTGCTTGTTTCATTTATCAGTTTTTCAAAGTAATTACTCCATACTTCAAGTTCTCGTGGAAAGGCTTTGACATTGGTTATGCATTTTTTTACTAAATAATTCAAGGAAATTACAACGTCAACTAGGATATACACTTACTGTTTGTTGTGCTTGCATGCACGTGTCTTGTTCTTAAGTTTCTTGAAAATGGCAACGTGACTTTGCCAAAATATTGAAGTATATTAAAATTTATTTTAATGTATATCCTAGTTGACGTAATTTCCTTAAATTATTTAGTAAAAAAATGCATAACCAATGTTTAAGCCTTTCCACGAGAATTACGATAATCCACAGAGATGATATCACATGTAAAGCACGCCATTACGGTAATCACTTACTGTTTGTTGTGCCCGCATGCACGTCTTGTTCTTAAGTTTCTTGAAAATGGCAACGTGACGTTGCCGAAATATTGAGGTATATTAAAATTTATTTTAATGTATATCCTAGTTGACGTTGTAATTTCCTTAAATTATTTAGTAAAAAAAAAAATTAAAAAATTCCATACTTCAAGGATATCTTTTTCTCCCATTTTCATGTCACCTATATCATCTGTAACACCTTTTAAAGCACTCTTTCCTCCGTTCTTAAGTTTCTTCAACAACCTCCAGAACATTTTGCCACCTTCTTGATATTTATTTTCTATATTCTTGCCAAAGTCCTCCCATGACTTTTGTTTAAAACTAGTTTTACAGTGTTTAGCTTTCTTACATTTCTCTCTGTATTCTCTAAGAGCACAAGCCGACTTATTTGCCAGGAACTTTTGATATGCTTTCTTCTTTTCCTTCACTGCCTCTTTAACTTGCTGTGTCCATCAGGGAGTTCTAATTTTTCTATCCTTGCAGACAACCTCACCACATGCCTCTCTGGCTGAATCAATCAGGGTTTTCTTCAAGGCTTGGCACTGAATCTCCAAGGTTTGATTCCTGTTCTCAAACTCTGGTTTTTGTATATTGGTATTAAAAATATCCTGATTCAAGTATAAAATGTAAAAGTACTGTTTTATTTTGTTCCTAAATAATGTTATGCAACTTTCCCTATACATATTATTAGCATGTTTCCTGTGATTTTATTATTATATTATAATATCTCATCTTCCGTTTCCCTCTTTTATCTTGCAGTGTCGAGGGTTTATTAATCATTGACCTCAAACCGTTAACAGGATAAGGTGGTCAGCCCTATGCCCCAGTGTATTCTATGTCCGTAGTGTTGAGTTCTTAAGGCCAGTTTGCCTGCTTTGCGGGATGAAAAACCCAAGGATAAACTGGGGAAAAAACCCTATTGTCCACACACAAGACTGGCTAACTTGGCTATGGCCGAGGAAGATCCTCCTCACATCATCAGCGGGAATCGAACCTGGGACACTCCTTCCCAAGGCATATGGTTGCGAAATGCACAGCCACTAGGCTAAATGCCCAGCCATTTTAATTTACTCTATAATATCAAATGATAAGCCTTTTTTTGTAACTTTTTTGTCAAGTTATTTGAAACTCAGGGCCTACCCTGAGTCTCGAATCTTCAAAATTCAAGGAGAACCGACCTACCAGTCTGGAACACCCCCTTTCGAGTCTTCAAAATTTGAGTCATCAGAATTCAAGGAGAACCGGCCTACAGTCGTCCAGAACTGGAGGGAGGGGCAGAACCCCCCCCCCCCCTTTGGGTCTTCAAAATTCAAGGAGAACCGACCTACCAGTCCGGAACACCCCCTTTCGAGTCTTCAAAATTTGAGTCATCAGAATTCAAGGAGAACCGGCCTACAGTCGTCCAGAACTGGAGGGAGGGGCAGAACCCCCCCCCCCCCTTTTGGGTCTTCAAAATTCAAGGAGAATTGACCTACCAGTCCGGAACTCGGGGGGGGGGGGGGGGGGCAGATCCCCCTAGTATATGTATATTATATGAATGTACATATGTGTATATAATGATAATGCACTACATAATTTTTTTGTAACTTTATGCATATCGTAAGCTGGACGAGCTGTTCCTCTTAGGTTACACATATGATTGTCAAAATTTTATAGTAGAATATGAAGATTACAATATATCTTGAATCTAACCCTGTATTGTTTGTGGTGGTGGGCAGAATATGGCATGGTGCTGAAGGTAATCAATGTGTATAGCTGGAGAATTAAGTGATGGAGACAATGAGATGTGTGTAATGGAATAAAGCACCCCCACCCCATAATGAGCCCTTGAAAGTATCATGTAATAATAATATTCTGATCTTTGGAAAAAACAGATAGTAAGTAAAAATTGGTTGATAGGTGGAGAAGAGGGGTTATGATAGAAACAATTAAATTACTAAAAGGTTTTTAGAGGATTGATGTAGGGGAAATGTTTCAGCTGTGTGATAGTGATGGAAGAACAAGAGGTCATCCCTGGAAATTGAAGAAGAGTGTGGTTAACAAGGGTGTCAGAACAAGGTTTTTTGCCTGGAGAGTGGTGAATGAGTGGAATTCATTGCCTGACTTAGTTGTGAGCTCTTCGTCTGTAAATGAATTCAAGAAGAGATATGACAGATATTGTTTTGCTAGTTTGGGTCTCCCGCGATGAGTCTACTGACTCCATGGAGATACCCGTAATAATAATAATAACTCATCTAATCCTGAATAAACATCACTCCTGTGTATTATTGCATGGGCACCTCCATGGAGGTGCCCATGCAATAATGAATTCACTACCTGAGCCAATGGCAGTTGTGCTTTCTGGTCCTAGCAAAACTGCTGGGTGTAACTTTTGTCCATTTGTGCTTCTATCTCTTTCTCATCCAAATGGTAGCAGTGCAACATCAACTGAAGATAAATTGATTTCTGACATTCTTATTCAGCTCCTATACAGATGAAGGCAAATCACCTCCTTTACCTGCAATATTGTAGTATGCATCTTGTAACATTCTACCAAACACCAGGAGAATCTTGAAGAACCTTGCTACCAAACAGCCTTCTGGTCCTGAATTAACACCTGTTCTGCATCATCCATACACTATATTATATTCAGTTAGTATTCACTGTGGCATGGAAAGCAAGAACACAGAGCTAAGTCCAAAAAAAAAGAAGAAGACACGTGTAACATTGGACTATCAACCTATTGTTCTCACCTCAACGTTGTCCATAATGGAGAAATTCATCAATATTAACTTCTTTGATATCTGGAGAGCTCTTAACTAATTCACGACCATCAATATGGATTTGCCGTATTGTGTAATGTAGGCTAAAAAATTAGCCTACATCACAAATCTGGACACATGCCATGGAGAAGTTTGGATAAACTTGTACTGTTGCACCTGACATCCTAAGGACTGGGATTGAGGAGCACCTCAGCAAATAATAGTCTTATTGTCCCCCTTCCTACTTTTGTAACTGGATTACCAGTTTTCTTAGGTCATTGATAATAGTGGAAAATGTTCTCTCTTTAGATTTTCTTGTTAATGCCATGTAACTCAGGACTTGTTTCACTAATCCTTTCCTTATACATATAAATTGACTGCTCTCATATTGACCTCAAATCCAATTCACAGCTTTCTGATCATGGCATTCTTCACTCATCCTCCTTATAAACCTTGCAATGCTCAAACAACTAAAAACTTCAAGATAAATCTATTGGATACTGCTCTCACATCTGGAGTGGGCCCCCCCAAGAGCTTCCTCAAAATGCTTGACCCAAGAGGAGGGCGATTGGACTGATTAATAATCCATCTCTTACCAGCTCACTCCTCATACTTTCACACAGGCATTTGGTTTCTGCAATATGTGTATCCTATAAATATTTCCACAGCAAATGTTCAGAGGAAATAGCATCAATAATTCTCCAACTCAGTACTAAGTCCACTGGAACATGCATGGGCTGCCAATCAACATCCCTTCAGAGCACACCTTGAAACCCACAGAACAAGTTTCTTTTCCTGCTCCTTCATCCCTGCAACTGCTATTTTGTGAAACAAAATAGCAGTTGCAGGGATGAAGGGATACGACATGCAGGTTTTTAAATGAAATATCAAAGTTTCTTCTTTCCCAACCCACTATCCATACACAGTACTAGCATACTAACTAATCTCTTGTGTATGGGCTCAAGATAAAAAAGTACCTTAAATACCGATTCTGCAGCTGAGTAACAACAACTCAGTCACATTTCAATACTTCTAAAAAACAACTTTGATTGTTTTCTTGCAAAAAATTTAGTTTTCCATTTCTTTTTGATAATGCTCAACTTAATGGTCAAGACCAGATCACTCTTCTAGATTTTCTTGGAAAAATCGCACCACTTTCTAAAAAACATTTTAGTCATTTCCACTAAAAGCATTTAACACGTTCGCTGCCAACTACGAGTATACTCGTAGTTGGTAAACCAGCCACACAAGCCAGCAATGAGATTACTGTATTGACCTTGAAGAAGTGAAAATGCTTGGCTTGTGGAGCTAGCATCAAAACTGTGTATTCTCATAGATGGTATATGCTCTGCACAAGCCAACTATGAGTATACTTGTATGACGTTTACCGCCGGCAACGAGATTACCGTACTGACCTTGAAGAAGTGAAATTGCTCGGCATACGGGAACAGACTATGCCGAAGTAGCATGGCAGCGAACGTGTTAAATGATAAAAAGTTTGACTTTATATCATTCTGTAAATAAATAAATATATCCAATGGCACTTATTTCCAAAAAAGAGTAAGCAAAGCTCTGAAGATCAGTAGGCAGCTGGTCTTCTCTCAGCCATCACTGATACAGGAACCGAAGCTATCAAGGCTTTCGGAATAATTTTTGAGCTGTGGGGGTAAAAAAAACTCAAGTTTCCAAAAGTAATATCATTATTTAAAACATTCAATTCTATCCTTCAGTGTTACACTGAATTAACCAGTGAAACATCTGTGTGGATAAAAAATACATTCGTCATCTTAAATACATCCATTTCAATATATCAATGGAATTGCAATTTTAATTCCATGGCTACCTTGACATGTAATACAAATCAAGGATGAGTGGGTGAATAAAAGTAAAGCTGATGCCATGATAAAAACTTTAATATTGTATATATTCTTATTAGCTTGTATATTGGGCAAGGTATGAGGCTGTAAACATCCTTCTTGATAACCAAGACAAACTGTTTCAACTGAAGGCAAATTAGCCAATCTGATAAAGAGGTCAAAGGGTTTTTTTTCCCCTCCAGCATACAGACAAATTGCCACAAGAACTCACAATTTACAGACAAAAATCTACTGTTGTTAATGGGCAGTGTTCTCGTTAGTAGTGTCATGTAATTGAGACGAGTTGTAGTGGAGCAATTTGTCCTCTCACGATGAGTCCCGGAACTCATTGGAGGTGTTATGTAACAGTAGTTTGTAATGCATAAGAATAAATTCAGAAATCTGAAAGTGATAAACCTAACGTTCAGGCTACCACAATGTAATATTATGCCAGACTTTGGTGAAGTTCAAATCAGCTTTCTGCAACCAATACACTTCCATGTTTGTAAACCTGTTGGTAGGGCAGATATATATCCCACACTGGCACACATGCATAAAACCATCAAAATTAGAAAAATCAACCTTCACATTAAGGTGCAAAAATTAATTATTATTATACAGGCATCTCCAAGGAGTCAGTAAACACATGACAGGTGATCCAAATTATCCTCACAATATCTACCATACATATCATATATATATATATATATATGAATGATATATTCACGTAAACACAAGAAAGATGTTTAACCAAATATTTCGGTCTGGAAATAGCAGATCATCTTCAATGGTATTACAAGAACAGTTAAAAAAAAATACAAGCTAGAATACTAACAATAGATCTTTCTCACAGTTCTAAATGTGGCTAAACGTTCTACTCGACGTGCTTATAATGAACTAAGTCAACATCTTAACCGTAAATATGAAGCTCTTTCATCTAGACAATCCAAGCCATTCATAACTCCAGATAATTGGATTGTAAATATATCCGGACGTCCTTTGACTGAAAGCAAAACCTTCATCCTGTCAAAAAGGACATGATTTTTCTATTGTTCCAAATAAGATACCATATCTAGATTTCCTATTTAACATTGAAAGGAATCTCAATCATCTAACTAGTGATAAAGCTAATGCTCTTCGCCTAGAAGTCGCTTCTTCTCTACTTAAGGCCAAACTTCCTCCTTCCAACGTATCTCCTTCTGAAATGAAATCTTTACAGTCGTTGAGAAAAAATAATCACCTCATTATTATTATTATTATTACCACGGGCTACTCCAGGAGTCCTTAGACTCATCGAGGGAGGCCCTAAACATCATGTTCACACAGCTGTTCCACATTCTCACAGTATCTATCATACCTTGCCTTGAACTCGCTCACTGTCATAGCACCCACAACAGACTCTGGCAGCTTATTCCACTCATTTACCACTCTAAAAGTAAAGAACCCAGCTCTAACACCCCTGCTAACCACGCTCTTGCCCAGCTTCCATGGATGTCCCAGAGTTCTCCCACCACCAGTCCTGATCTCAAAAATATCATTTGAATTAATCCTATAGAATCCTTTTACAATTTGAATGTCTCAATCATATCTCCCCTTTTCCGCCTATCAACTAGTTTCTGCAACCCACAAATCTTCAACCTGTTCTCATATGGTTCATTCCATAGACCTGCTATCATCTTAGTCACTCGCCTCTGGATCCTCTCAACCTCCTCCCCATCAAGAAGGAACCGAGGTGACCAAATCTGGGCACAGTAGTCGAGATGAGGTCTTATCAGGGCTCGGTACAGAGGTACAATAACTTGTTTTTCTCTGCTCGTCAAGGTATTTTTCAAAAACCAAGTGAGTTGATGAGCTGATTTAGCTACTTTCGCAATGTGCCCCCTAAACTTTCATCTCCCTATCCACCAACACTCCCAAGTCCCTGGCCTCATCAATCTCTTGGAGTACAGTTCCAGTAATGTGGTATACTGCTGCTAATCTTTTCACTCCGAAATGCATAACCTTACATTTTGTCACATTAAATTGACATCCATTCTCCTTAGTCCAGAACTCCAATCTATTTAAGTCATCTTGCAAGACTTTGACATCTTCTGCATTCACTATCGCCCTACCCAACTTTGCATCATCAGCGAACAAATGAACTGTCCCACTTAGATCCTTCCCTATATCGTTAATGAACAGATTAAACAGCAGTGGTCCAAGAACAGAACCCTGTGGCACACCACTAGTCACAGGCCGTTTTTTGGACTCTACTCCTGAATAAACTACTCTTTGATATCTCTCCATCAACCACCCAGCTATCCATCTCACCAACCCTATATCCATTCCCATATGTTGTAGTTTACGGATTAGAATTCCATGTGGTATCCTGTCAAACGCCTTTGCCAGGTCCAGCAGTATCACTGTAAACCCATTTCCCTTATCCAGTTCAGCCATCACCTTGTTATAAAACTTGAGCAAGTTACTGAGGCATGATCTACCCTTCACAAAGCCATGCTGTCCTCTGTACAGTATCTCATTTTCATCAATCCATTCCTGTATTTTTCCCTTGACTACTTTCTCCAAGACCTTGACAACGACTCCTGATATGCTGATCAGTCGGTAATTTGCAACCATAGTCTTGGATCCTCCTTTATGCAGTGAAACTATTTTCCCCTCTTTCAACGCCTTCGGGACTAAGCCAGACCTGAGACTCAGATTAAACAACATGGTCAAGGGCACTGATAATTCATTAGCCGCTTCATGCAAGACCCATGCCGGTATACCATCCAATCCCACAGATGTATTCACATTAAGGTTCTGTAATAGACTATTCACCTCCACTTCATTCATCACAATTCCCATATAAACTAATGGTTCCTTCATTTTTTCAACGTCATTTTTTCAACCTGGATGATATACTTTTGCAAAGTGCGTGCTCAGTAACTCCACTATATCGACTGGTTCAGTGAACTCTTTACCATCGTCATTCCTTAAAATCATTTTGCCATGTACAGTTTTTTCTTGCTTGCAGCATATTGAAAGAACTGTTTGGGATTCTCTTTTGTTCGCATTGCTAGTTTCCTTTCATAATCGGCTTTTGCTGTTTTTACCATTCTCGTTACCCTTCTGGCCTGTACTTTATACCGTTCGTGTGCCTGCAGGTCACCCCTTTCTTTAAATTCCCTCCATAGTTGGTTCTTTTTTTGCAGCTCAAGCTTAATGGTGTTATTCATCCATTTAACCCCTCCTTGTTTCACTATTCGGACCTTAGGTATACAATCAGCCATAACCTCCTGTAAATGATCTTTGATCACTTCCCATGCTCTATCGACGTCCAGCCCTTGCAGTTGTACATGCCATGGCACTGATCCAAGCAATCTCCTAAGCTTGTCATACTTGCCAGCACGGTAATTCCACATATACCCTGTCTTAATCACAAATTTCACACCTTTAGCCACCTCCCAGGTGGCTAAAGGTGTGACCTTATGATCACTCTCACCAATAGGTGGCAACATGGTCATATTCATTACAGTCAAATTCTCGTCATATTCATTACAGTCAAATTCTCGTCATATTCATTACAGTCAAATTCTCAGATACTATTACCAGGCCAAGCACTCTCACACCCCTAGTATTTTCAATTACATGCTGTTTCAGATAGTTATCCCTTAATAATTGAATAAAATCCATTTCCTTCCTCACATGTGTCCTCTCCTCCTTCCAATCAATGTTACCATAGTTGAAATCCCCCATAATAATTACCCTCCTTCCACTCATTTCATCAATTTGTTTATGCATACCATCTCCACCATCTATTCCATCACCTGGTCTATAGCAGCACCCAACTGTATATTTTATTCTGCCAGTATCAATCTCACACCAAATAGCCTCAAATGAGCTCCTTTCACTATCCTGCAATACTTCAATTCTCCTTGGCTGCAGTTCATCAGCTATCATCAATAACACCCCTCCCCCATTATCACCAAAGCTGATAAAGGAAAAGCAACAGTAGTTATGGACTCAGCAAATTACAGAAGAAAACTTTCTCTTTTGCTTCGAGATCGCTCCACATATCAAGAAATTGATTATAATCCAACCAACAGACAACTAAAGAAATTAAATTCTCTCTTAGATGAAGTCAGTTTAGATAAAGACACAATTGAAAGACTTAAAACTCATTTTGCAAGACCCCCTAGATTTTATGGCCTTCCAAAAATCCATAAGATCGACTATCCTCTTCGTCCAATAGTAGATTATTGATTCTCCTACTTACCGTATAGCCAAATATCTAGCTAAATTATTGAAATCTTCCATTGGCAACTCTATTTTTTAAAAAAACTCAGATTTCTTAGAAAAATTAAAAAATGTCTCATTACAACCTACAGATCTTATGGTTAGCTTTGATATAGAATCTTTATATACCAATGTACCTCTCAAGGAAACTTTAAAATTACTTGCTGACATCTTTCTTCAAGACATTATAAAACTATTCGATTTCGTAATACATTCTGGATATTTCGTATGTCAAAAGAAATTTTACAGCCAAGTAGAAGGAAAGGCCATGGGAAGTCCTCTTTCTCCAGCTTTAGCCAACTTTTATTTAGAGCATTTAGAAAAAGTCCTCTTCTCATATATTTTCCCCTCAACCATCTTTTTGGGTAAGATATATAGATGACATCTTTACTATTTGGCCTCACAGCAAAAACTCTTTACATTCTTTTTCAAACAGTATTAATTCCTTGCATCATCGTATAAAGCTTACTATGGAAATAGAAGAAAACAACCAGTTATCTTTTTTTAGACATTCTCCTCATCCGGTCACCTTCAAATATTCTTATAACTACAGTATACAGGAAACCAACGTTCACAGGTCGTTATATTCTTAAAGAATCGGCCCATCATCCATGTCAAAAAAACAGGAATTATAAAATGCCTCATCAGAAGAGCCAAAACTAATTGTTCTACTTTTGATTATCTACAGAAAGAACTTTCTACTATCCAACAACACATGAAACTCAATGGCTTTTCTGAAAAAAATACTCAACATCTTCTCAATTCTTATAATCCTCCACAAAACAACAAAGTTTCAATACATCGAGTGCCTATTCCTTATATCTCCGGTATTTCAGAACCTATCGCAAGAATTTTAAAGAAATATGATTTAACAACTACGTATTCACCTATTAACAAATTGTCTTCTCAATTTCCTTCTCCTAAAGACAAACGCTCAGCTTTATTTCTTCCTGGAGTTTATCAAATTATTTGCAACTGTGATCTCTCTTATTTTGGAAAGACTGGACGTTCTCTTGAAAAAAGAATCCAAGAACATCAATCCTCCATTCTTCACAACAAACCTGAAAAGTCTGGATTGGCTCAACACGGAATTGAAACTGACCACAGCATCTTTTGGTCCAGGACTCGCCTCTTACATAGATCCCGTTATAGGTTCGAACATTTGTTCAAGGAAAGCATGGAGGCCTTGCTCCATTGTCCCAACCTGAATCGTAATGACTGTATATCTATATCAAAAATCTGGGAAAGTCTAATCAAGATTACTCATTAATTTTTTTTTTTTAATCATGTCTCTACTTCAAAATATTCCATTTCATACTTAGTGATATAACATCATGCGGCGTGTTCTATTTTTAACGATCTATTGTTAGTATTCTAGCTTGTAATTTTATTTTTTTAAACTGTTCTTATAATACCACTGAAGATGGTCTGCTATTTCCAGACCAAAATATTTGGTTAAATAAATATCTTGCTTGTGTTTATGTGAATATATCATTCAATCTTATGTCACCAATATCCTTAAAACAGTAAAAAAAAAAAATATATATATATACACACACACACACACACACACACACACACACACACACACACACACACACACACACACACACTTATAATTTTATTTATTTATTTATTGTCCATGCAGTTAGCCTAGTGGCTGTGCACTTCGCAACTATATGCCTGGGGAAGCTCCTCACCATTCAGTTCGATTCCTGCCACCGACAGGAAACGAACTGAATGGTGAGGAGCTGAAGGATCTTCCTCAGCCATAGCCAAGTTAGCCGGTCTTGGGTGTTAACAGTGGGTTTTTTTCCCCCCAGTTTATCCTGGGGTTTTTTCATCCTGCAAAAGCAAGCAAACCAGCCTTGAGAACTCAATACTACAGACGTAGGATACACCAGGGTGTAGGACTGGCCACCTTATCATGTGAACTGTCTGAGGTCCAATGATTAGTAAAAACCCTCGACACCACAAGGAAAAAAAGAGGGAAAACGGAAGTTGACATGAGATGATTTTTATTTATTAATATTTTTTCCTTTTTTGTAAACATATTGCTCTCCAGTCTAATTTAATTTTGTAACCTAATAGATAATAATAAGACTAGCTTTGATGTAGTAAATTTTTATTTTCACCAGAGGTCAGGACAATAGTTGTAACAGTTGGTCAGTAACTTTAGCATGCTATGTAGATTGTAGTGCAGCTTGTTTCTTTGTATATATGTGTATACTCCAGATGATGACCTTAATGTGAAGGTCAAAACGTTAAGTGTTTATTTTGGTTTATATTAAACTAAAGTTTTACTCTAACATGGTAGTTGTTTCCATAATTTTCTTGATGTATTCTGATCACCGTGTAAGCATGAAGGACAGAAGAAGCACTCACAATTGAGTCAGGAAATGCATTTCATTCATTCAACACTCTCCAAGTGAAAAAAATAATAATCTAGTCCTAACAGCTATATTAACCATATTCTTATTTAATTCCTGAGAATGACCTGTTGTTCTTCCACCACTGGCCAACTGCTGAAATATTTTCCCTGGATCAATCCTATAAAACTCTTTTAGTAACATAAATTCAGAGAATGTCCTCATCCTATAGTTTGTGTGACAAGTCGCACAAAAACATGCGACTCTGCCTCTGCATTAGGTCATATATCAAAACATTCAAACTAGTAGTTGACCAATTGTGCTGGTAGAGTTTCATGCATGTGTGTTGCTTTCACTTGTAAAATGAGCAAACAGTATTTAGAACAATAACACCAGGTTTTGAACAAAGTTATGCAAAAGTTCAAATGAAATGCTAGACACTATAAGTGATTTATAGTGATAATGCCATGAAAAAGCAATATATTTGAGCAGCAAAAGAAGTTTAAAAAAGGGAAGACAATTGCAGATCAAACCAATGTTTGTTTCTTTTTTACCATAAGGGAAAAGCTCACTTCACATTCATTAAACAACAACAGTGAACTAACATTTAGAAATGCTGGGAAGGTTACATGAAGCTGTTTGTAAGAACAGAATTGAACTTTAGACAAATGACTGGATAATCTATTGTGACAATCCTGCCATGCTAAACAGAAACTCAAAATGGTTAGAAACACTGTCTCTAGACTCCATAAAGAACATGGATCTAGTTTACTTGGAATTTCTTCTTGTAAACAATGTGTGCTGAGAGAAAGAGAGAGACCCAAATTTTCTTCCATCTGCAAGTGCTTTGCTTCAAAATTAGCCAAGAGATAGTTTAGGAAGCTTCTAAGAGGATAGTTTATAAAGCTTCTAGATCAGCTAGTAAATAATATTATTGCTGCTGCTACCATGTCAGTTATGTCTGAAAAGAATCCATTTGTGGGAGAGGTGGGGAGAAAACTGCCAAGGCAATGTTTTGAACAGGATCTTTTGGCCTCATTACATTCATTCAGTGGTGTGATGTTCTCAAATGTAACTGTCAGGCTACCACACTTACAGCTAAATTAGTTTTTGTGATCATTATACATAAGTATACCAATAAGAAATTTCCCTTTTCTCACTTAGGATTAATCATAATGCAAGTGTACGAGTTTTGAACACACTACTGGATATCTATTATGCCACAAACAATTCTCAACAGAAGGTTGTAAAAGTATACTTCTTCAATCCAGTATTCAGAATTAATATTGCAAAAAATGGCAAACAGAAATACTGAGGGGTATTCACACCTTAATTTGTAATTTATAACTTGTTAAACTGTCTCTAGAATAAAGAACTATGCTTCATTTACATTCATCTACAACTTGAGTAATATCCAACACTATATAAACTTTATATATAACAAGAACAAATCTTGAAAAGACTCTCCAGTAATCATTAAATATGCCTTGGATTTTCTTGGAATGTATCCTCAAGGAGTGTTCAAATTACTATGGCATCACTACATGATTAAGTTTACATTATTATTATTATTATTATTCAGGCCTCCATGGAGTCAAAAGACTCATCATGGGAGGTCCTTCCTAAGTTTACATTATTATTAATCTTCTATCAACAATTTTTCTTTCAATTAGTATATGCCTTGTGAACCCTCCAATACTATGTCTAACATTTCGTGCTTTTAAGACACTTCTGACCGAATTAATCCACCCAGACCTTGGCATTAAATACAGGTTTTGCTACCCTTTCCTTACCTATTCTATTTAAGTGGCCATACCACCTTAGATTAACTGCTGACACATTCACGAATGCTAAAAATGTCAAGTCCTTTTCTAAAACACGTTGATTTATAATACACTTCTGCCATTCACACCATTGGTTCACTCCTTTAATTTTTCTCAGAACTCTCAAATCTCTAGTCTTTGATCAAGTGCTTTATCTCAAACCTAACTCTCAAATCCATAACTTAAACTGTTTTGAATGCTGTCTTGTATACTGCTTCTTTGATGTATTGACTAATTTTCTTCTTATTCCATATAAATTTATTCAGTTGGCTCCCCAGCATACCGGCTTTACTGATTCTGTTGTCTAGTTCCAGATTCAACTTGCCATTCCCACTAAAAACTATGCCTAAATAGCAGCAATATTTTACTTGTTCTATAGGATCTCCATTCAGGATGCAGCAGAAGTTTTCTGTGTTCCTGCCTATTTTCAAAGTTTTGGACTTTTTATTGCTAATTTTCATGCCAAATTTGTTAAAGTTTGGATTCATAATTAAATTATTTAATTTAATTATGAATCCTGGAGACTTGCATTAAATGTTTTAGGTGTACATCATCATCTGCATAAAGGAAAGAACTAAGTTTGATATCTCCAATCAGACCTAATGCCATTTTCTTTCATGTGATCCATATAGATGATGAATAAAAGTGGAGATAATATATATCCTTGTCTTACCCCTGATTTTACATCAAACCATCTTCCTGTATTTCCTTCATTTCTAACTGCTGACTGACAACCTAAATATAGATGTTGTACTGTTCTATATAATGTTCCAATTACCTCACACAATTGCAGTGTTTTGAAAAGCTTTTCCCTGGCACCTTGTCATATGCCTTTTCTAGATATACAAAGCTTAGGTACAGATTCTTGTCCCATGATTTTTCAACTAATCATAAAGTGAAAATCTGTTCTTGACAACCTCTATTTACCAGGAATTCAGTTTGCTCTTCTCCAATTTTTCTTGACCTCTTTTGAAGTATGCCTGCATAACTGAATGCCTGGAATACCTAGCAGAGAAATTCCTCTATTTTTCACATTGTTTATTCCCTTTCTTATAAAGAGGAACTATGAGAGCTCTACTTCAATCATCTGAAATTCGACTTTCTGACCAGGCCCTCTGAACTATGCAAAATTTTTATACCTCCGTACTTAGCATCTCTAGTCAAATGTCATCTACTCCAGCTACCTTTCCACATTTCAAGTTTTGGATGTCTTTTTCTTCTAACAAAGCAGAGTACTGATAAGTACTCTTCGTTTCATAAAAACGGGCATTATTATGCAAGTTCATGTTTATAAACAGTATAGAGTTAAGTATAAGTCTCAAAACAAAAAGTGTGGGGGGGGGAGAATAACTAGTTAAAAGAAAAGACCTAGAATACTCTCCTAGATGGATTTATGATGGTCTATGTTCCATAAAATTAAATAAAAATATAATAAGAGAGAGACAAAAAATAAATAAACAAAAATCTGCTACCTACGTGTACATTAGCAATTTGTTATAAGAGATAACAATAAGCAATTCAAAATAAGCCCCCCCAAAAATTAACAGGGTAAAAACAATTTGAGAGACAAGCTCCTTTTATCAAACTCCACCAATTGCGCTACAATTAACTTTTAAACCCTCGACATCCGCACTCCTGTAGTTCCATGGTAGGCCACTATTTGCGGAGCAATATGGCAAGAAATTGGAAATTATGAGTACTGTATGTATTTTTTTTTTTTTTTTTCAATTAAAAAGAAGATTTCCAGGAATCTCAGAACCTATAGAATTGCATTTTGGGTATTCGCCTTTTATTAGGTTCTTTTTAATATTTCACTTGCTTGTTAACTAGTTCGAAATGCAGGTTTCGTTAAGAAAAAAACTTATGAAAATACAAGTTTCAGACATTAGACTATGATATAGATCATGTAGCATCCAATACTTGTTCAGAAAATTTAATTGTTAAAAAAAAAACTTATACACTGATTTCTTGTGGAAACTAACCCATGAAAAGAAATTGAGTGTTTATTATTATTATTATTATTATTATTATTATTCCTGATACCTCCAAGGAGTCCGAAGACTCATCGCGGGAGGACATCTTCAACTGTCTCTACACCTTACCTCTACTACGAATCAACGCCATCTACCGCCCACCTCCAACACCACCACAACTAGTAATTTTTGTCTGTAAATTGCGTGTGTTCTGAAGGGCCGATTTGTATGTATGCGGGATGAAAAACCCGAGTTTCCGGGAGAAAAAACCCTGCTACCTCCGTATGAGATCGGCTAACTCACCATCGATTGAAATCGACCAGATAAAGATTCCTCCCGTCGCGACGAGAATCGAACTTAGGCCTATTCCAATCGAAGGGCGCAATGTACCGTCGTTCTTCCAATTGCGCTACGGAGGCGCTTTGCCACTATTGTATTGAGTATTTCATCACTGGCTTTTTAATAAGCAGCTTGTATGAAATTTTTAATGGCAAGCTAGATGTCTATTTAGTATCACTATGTACACATTTTGTTTGAAAATCAGCAGTCATTATTTTGATGATGGTTCAATAAAATCGACCGTAGAACCAAAACTATTTTCAAACATTACAAATATTGTGTTAGGGATAGGGATCAAGTTCAATTAAGTGGCACTTGTTGAGCTGTCTCTTCACTGCGTGCCACTTAATTGAACTTGAGATTGAACTGCGCATTCAGTCTCCAAAAGTTAAATAGGGATAAAACGGCCTCACCTCTATAAAGGAATAAAAACTTTAGATTATTTTTTTTTATGTTTGTTAGTAGGCAACAACTCAATTTCTGATGCCGGGAGGAGGAGAGCATAGCTTATTCCTGCAGTTCTACAATTGTACTCAAGGTTTCTGCAAACGACATCAGATAAAAAGAACTGTCTGTTTGGTTGTCTGTGTAAGGATGATTATTTCCTCAGGGTTTTTCAATGATACATGTACGCGGATTCTGAGTGCTCATGAATTGTGATAATAGTGTGGAGTGACCGCCAGTCACTCCACACAATCATCACAATTCATGACCACTCATCACATGAAAAACACATGAAAATCATCACATGATATTTGTTGTAAATGTATCCTGAACACCACGCCATTATATATCAGTGCTCCTACCCAAAAAATTCTGAGTCCTGCATAAGTGCCAGTAAGGCTTCAACTGCACGGTAAGCAGTTTTTTTTTTCTTCTTCAACTTTAGATAATTCACATTGATAGTCATGGAAAAGCAGCTAAATGAGATAATATTCGAGGAGGTATATAGAGAATTTATAAGACTATGTGAACTACTTAACATCAATTGGCCGGGAAAAGTGAAACTTTACGACACATTTCCCCTGGAAAGTGTCACAGACGTTGTCGCAGAAGATCAGTTAGAACCGGTGCCTTCTACTCCTTCAGACTTTGTAGAAGTGTGCGCACGCAAAAAGCGAAGAACAACAGAAGAACCGCACAAAGACAACGAAATGGAACAGGATACTCAGGGTTCGGACGCCGCTATTTCTCACAAAGGAAAGGTGCCTCCGATCATTCTTACAGAAAAGCAGAGATGGGAAGCTTTAAGATCCACAATGTCCAATCTGCACATTGGCTTAATTAAGGCCAAAAACATAGATGAAAAATACAGCCAGCAACAGTGACAGACTATAGAAGATTGACCAAAGAACTGGATGATAGAGGCATCCAGTATCATACCTTTGAGCTCAGCTCGTAAAAAAAAAATTAAAAGTGATCCTTTGTGGTGTCTGTGAAGACATCGACACCGTAGAAATAGCTGCTGACCTTAATTCTCAGGATCTGCCTCCAGTCAAGGTCAGCAGAATGTACAAAGCAGACAAGACTCCCATGCCATTAGTCCTAGTAGAGATTCATAAAATTTACAAAAATATCTACAACTTAAAAACAGTCTGTGGTCTCATAGTCACACCAGAACCATTCCGGAAAAGATCATCTTCTGAGAAGTGCCACAGGAGCCAGAAATTTGGCCATCCCCAGAATCTATGTAGAGCGGAATATACATGTTTGAAATGTGGGGACAGCCACCCAACCAATACCTGCACAAATATGCCAAATATGCCAACTGCGGTGGCCATCATCCTGCGAACTACAAAAGGATGTACTCAGCACCCGAAGAACAGACGGATGGAGGCAGTCAATCAGCACTCCTCCTACAGTATAAGAACACCAGAGGCCCAGGCATGAAAACCGGAGACTCAGCGGCCACAGTCGGAGACCTCCAGCAGTAATAGAGACACCCAAAAGCAAACAAGAAGTTATGCCGATGTGACCCGTACAAATAGACCAATACCAAAACAAAATCAACCAATAGCACCTAAAAATCTAACAGCTGTTAATACATCCTCACTAGCAAATATGCTACACGATTTCAGCCTGTCAAACCCTACTGCAACCTCCACTAAAAGATTTCTTCGTAAAACGCAGGTCATCCTCACAGTTCTCATAAATGAATAGTAGCAAACTCATTCCAGCATCTCTTCAGATTGTTGCTGGGAATGCAAATGGCCTTAAAAGCAAAATTCTAAAACTCCGAGATTTCACATATCGGTATCAACCAGATGTTATATTAATCAGTGAACCTCATTTAAGACCCTCAGACAATCCTAAAATAATGGGTTAACGCCTATACAGAAAAAATAGATTACTCTACAGAGACGGCGGCACTGCCATCTTCATTATAAATTACATTAAGCACCACTCTGTGAGCAACCCTTCAACCACTAACCTTGAGATCACAGGCGTGGAAGTAGTCGCCAGCTCCGCTGCAAACTGAAAATCTACTCAGCTTATAATCCTCTCCAAAAACCTCTACTACACTCTGGCCTAAATGCTATCTTAAGCATCAGAGAGCCCACCATTATAGCGGGATCTGAACTCCAAGCATCCTGCATGGAATTGTACAACCACCAACAGGGATGGGTGCATCCTTTCTAATTACTTAGGATCAAGCAATGCTGTTGTGGCAGGTCCCACCGAACCAACTCATCTCAGTACGTTTGCACTGCTGATATCCTGGATATAGCTATCCTGCAGGATATCAAAATTCAATGTAGCATCATATCTATGGATGAACTATCATCCCATCACAACACAATTCTAGTACACATGGGAAAACAAGAATACCTGTCTCCTCCTTCTTACTCCTACATAGCATGGGAAAGACTGTCAACAGCACTCAAGGATTATATTGGACCTGTTCCTCACATACGCACAAAAGAAGTAGAAACTGCAGTTACAAATCTCACACAGCAAATTATTTCTGCTATAACGGTAGCTACTTCCTACAAATCTGCCCGCAAGCCAGATCATGCGCTTGAAGATATCATGAATTTGGTCAGAGACAAAAACAGAGCTAGGAAAAGATTGCATAACACGTGTGCACCACAAGATAAAACAGCTGTAAACAGCTAAATTGGGCAGTAAGAGATGCACTCAAAGCTCATAGAGACCAAGTATGGGAAGAAAAGTCAGCCTCTATTTCACCTACTGATCACTCCATCTGGGAAATACTGAAAAATATCAGAAACAAAGAGAGATCCTTTTCCCCAATATTCTCTGACCAAGGCCTTTCTCACATAGATACAGACAAAGCAGAAGTTATAGCAAACAATTTGGAGGAGCAATACACGCCTTCGTATGAAAACCTTGACTCTGATCACGTATATAAGATTCACAGCAAGGTCAGACACTCACTCAAATTTCCTGACACCAGCTCTGACCGTGTTGCACCAACATCACCTATCACCTGCTGAGATACATGACATTATTAAAAAATTAAAGAACAAAAAAGCTCCTGAGCCAGACGGCATTACTAATCGGGTGATCAAACTTCTTTCCCCGAAAAATCTGTAGTGCACTTGACCATAACTTTAAATGCAATCCTAAGTCTTCACTATTTTCCTTCCACCTGGAAACTGGTCGATGTAATTCCTATACATAGCCTGGCAAGGATCCTCACCTGCCCTCAAAATTATCGGCCAATCAGTCTTATCTCCAAACTAGGCAAGATTGCAGAGAAAGTCATCCTCGCACGTCTTCAAGCCTCAATAAATGAACTAGGCATCCTTCCTAAAGAGCAGGTCGGTTTTCAGCAATGCCACAGTACTACTCACCAAATCCACAGAATAGTGGAATACATTGCTACCAGCTACAACTGGCGTCGATACACGGGAGTTGTTTTCCTTGACCTATCCAAAGCATTTGACAAAATATGGCATTTTGGATTGTTACATAAATTTATCTCAGCTAGTATCTCAATGAACTCGACACATTTAGTTAGTCCATATCTGCAAAACAGGACCATGCAAAGTCATGATTAACGGCACTACCTCATCTCAGCGACCGATCTTGGCCGGAGTGCCACAGGGATCACTACTGGCTCTATTGCTAGTAGTGATCCCTGTGGCACTCCGGCTGTGTCATTATTAGTCAGATCTCTACGACCACATTTCGTTACTAGAAAACTTCAAGAAAACTCTAAAATTAGAAAGATGGTTCTCCAAATGGAGACTGCAAGTAAATCTCCAAAAACGTTCAGCTATTATCCTCCAAAAGGTCGATATCTCCTGTAGGAGACATCTTATTATTCAAAATTACCACCAAAATTCCCTGGTAGACGGAAACCAAATACTTAGGTGTCATCCTCGACAAAAAATTAACTTTTAACCAACACATCAAGGCTACATGTACAAAGGCATCTAAAGCCATCGCTCAGATTTACCTCCCCCCCCTAATAAACAGAAGCAGCAAGCTAAACATCAGAATCAAACTGGTTTTATACCAGCTGACGATTCGTCCTATTGTTACTTATGGTTCTCCAGCCTGGAGCCACACCTCCACTACAAATATTATCAAATTGCAAAAGGTTCAGAACAAATGCTTGAGAATAATCCTAAACGCCTCATGGTTCGTCAGAAATCATCAACTTCACCGAGATACAAATATTCCTTATATCTTCTCCTTCCTACAAACTTTAGCTGCGAAGTTCTTCCTAAAGACGTCCACTCATCCCAATGATCTAGTTCAGCAAGTGTAGCCTATGAGCCTACGGATACATTCAAACACAAAAGACCAAAAGCCATTTTAATTTCCTTTAGTGATGTATAATCACAATGCCCTTTCTGGGCGAGCAAACTGCTCATAATATTTGCCCTCACTGTGACCGTTACAGACAACGGGGAATATGAAAAGCTTTTCGCTTCACCCCTTACTTCATAAATGTCAATTGTCAATTGTCAATTTTATGTTTGTATTCCCTTTACGTATGTATAGCTGTAGCTGCTTCATTGAACAAAGGGAATGTTATAAATTCCTGTTATTTGAGCAGAGAAAAGTAAGCAGCTTTTTCCATAAAACCAAGGTTTGGCATCGTTGTGTATATTGTGAAATGCTTTGAGATTTGCAGTAGCATTTTACTATCAGGATGTAATTCTAGTTACATATAGATTCACTCAAATAATATAACTGTTTCAGTGAAGAAAAGAGAACTTCAGAAGTATTGAACAGTGGAAATTAATCAACTTATTCAAAGTCAAAAATAAAAAGTAATGTAACTTTCATCGTAGGCTGAACTTAAATTCCACGAGTGACAATGTTGAAACAGTTTCAAACAATAAATGGCCATTACACACAAGAAAATAATATTAAATTCATTATCACAGCAGCATACGTTTGAAATTTAACATTCTTTCAAATATTTAAAGCAAAGACAAAAGATTAATTCATTGTTTACAGCATACTGTACTGTTTTGATGGAACAAATCACAATTTGGGCATTTTATTAATTTAGATTGAATACTTAAATTGCTTACTTACATAAGTTTTTCATGTTATTTTATTTCATTGTTCAAGTCATGATTTGTTAATTTTCTTGGATATATTATGCAAAAAAAATAATTTAAAAAAATCAGCTAACGCCTAATTGTTCCCGTATAGGGAGTAGGCTGGGTCGATTGCTCTTTCTAACATTTGGAGACTGAGTGGGCAGTTCAATCTCCACTGGTAGCCAATCAGAGAGATACAAGGCTATCACTGATACATTGGTACGCAGTGAAGAAAGCGACAAGCTAGTGCCGCTATCTCGTGGTCCCTAACCCTAACACAATATTTTAAATGTCTGAAAATAGTGTGGGTTCGACAGTCGATTTTCTTGAGTTTACGGGACGAAAAACACGAGTTTCAGGGAGAAAAAACCGCTATCCCGTGCCAGAGGTCGACTAACTCAGGAGCCGGTGGAAAAAAAGGTGAAAAATTTCCTCTAGTCGGCGACTAGATTTGAACCACCAAATCCTTTCTTTGTGTGGTCAATTTCAGAATTTCTTTAAAAAGCAAGACTTTTTTGCCCCAACTTTTAATTTACGTTACTTGTATTACAGAAAGCTCCTCTGACCAAAGGTGAATTTGTTTTTAACAGTTAAAATTAATCTAAAAATGCATTTTTTCAAATGCTTGTTTTCTTGGAACAGATTTGAAGATATCGTTGATTTGATGTGCACTTGGGTTGTGGATGACTGTTGTGGGTGTTGGATTTTTTTGGGGCCTAAATTTTTAGGCCTTCATATCGCAATTGGAAGAACAACGGCACGTTGTACCCTTCGATTGGAAAAGACCTAAGTTTGATTCTCGTAGTGATGGAATGAATCTTCATATGGATTTTTTTTAACTGAAGGTCAGTTAGCCAATCACATATGGAAGTAGGTGGCATTTTTCTCCTGGAAGCTGTTTTTCATCCTGCATGCAGATTGATCAGCCCTTCAGAACACACGATATGCATAGAAAAATACTATTAGTGGTGGTGGTGGGTAGTGGATGGCCATGATGTAGTGATTATGGTAGTAGACGTTTGGTGTAGTGGTGGAGATGGATAGATGTAAAGGGGGGGGGGATGTCCTCGATCAATGAGTCTTCGGACTCCTTGGAGGTGTCATGAACTAATAATATTTAGAAAAGGATTTTTTACCTTCATAAGGTTACTGCCAGAACTCTGCATAGTAACGACAGATCGCACGAGCTCGTAGGACAGTGATATAATTAACCCAAAGTACTAATACAACGCGAATTAGCTTCTCGACATTTGCACAATATATAAACTTTAAACATGAGATTCTACAATATAGCGAGGGAAATTTTGCCTTCATAAAGTACTGGAAAAGTACCAAGATAGACGTAAAAAATTATTGGTCAATCAGCATTTCAAGAGTAGTGGTTAAGAAATTTCTGAAACACAGAATTCATGATTGAGTGTATATTAATATGGTACTTTTAAGGGGAAACATGGTTTTGTGGAGGATAGGTCTTGTCTTGACTTAGTAATTTTCTTACTTTTATAATAAATTTGGATAAAGGAAATAGCCCATATATGGGTAGGACATCTTGTCAGAATAAGAGACAACTGATAGATAGTTAGAGTAACAAATTGGTATCTGAGAGATACCAAAAGGAAACCTGGAAGACCGGCCTTAAGGTGAGAGAACCCAATGATCAAGAAAGTTGGAAGAAAATGAAAAAGAAATGCTCACGACAGGAATAACTGGACTCTTTATGACCTGTAGTCATGGAAAAAATCCTCACTGAAATCATAGGTCAATAAAGGTAAGGGAAATGGCTGCTCACTGATACTATTAGACTTTGCAAAGTCATTTGAGAGGATCCCACATAAAAGTGTTTTGCATAAATCTGAGCATATCAGAATTGATATGAATCTGGAGATGTGAATTAGAGAATGGCAATAGAAACAATATCAAAGAGGTGTTTTAGAAGAGTTCATTCCAGGATATTACAGGTTAGTGGTGTGCCACAGAGATTGGTATTATCCTACTATTGTTTAATTTCTACAGCAAAGTGTTCTTCATTGATAATGATGATGAGGAGGAGTAATGGTAAATGAAGATGATGCATAGATCCTGCAGAAGACATAAATCGACTAGCACAATGGGGGAAATTACATGGCTAATGCAAGTTTCAAAGTTTTAAGAACCATATCTCTAATAGTCCCAAATCCCGAGCTAAAGAAGTTGTAGAGTTGATAAAGAGCTGAGTGGCAAATATTGTGTCTTTGATATGCTCCATATGGGAAAGATTTGAAGGTGTATGCTTCTAAAACAAGCTGATAGTCAGAAAAGACGTGATAGACACATCATAAGTTATTAAAGAGGTGGTACAGGAGTGACACTGAAGAATGCGGCAATCAAAGGTGTTAGGATTATATGTGTTTGATTGGAAGTGATCATTTGGTGGAATAGGTTGCCAAAGCCAGCTGTAAATGCTTCATTAGTGTATGATTTTAAGGAGAAGTATAATTGTTATTGTGCGTGTGTGTGTGTGTGAATGAAGGATCTCCTGCAATGAGTCTTCTGATTCACTGGAAATACTTCTATACTATAGTTCGACCACCTAAGCGAGCTGTCGTTGGAAGACTGCCAAGAAGAGTCAATTCACGTTGAAGGGCAGAAAGAAATAAGGAGATGTACAAATTGGTCACCAACACGCAAAATCACCTGCTTTGTAATCATAAAATTTTCCAACTGTTATACAAGCAAAATAGTTACCAGTTTAAAAACTACAATGATCATAAAAGAGAAGTTAATTTTCCGCCCTGTTATAATAAACACTCACCCCACAATACGGATTGATTACCCGATTATCGGAATGGATTCTCCTTCTTTCGATATGCGCAGATGTGTCGATGGGTCTCGTATCTGTGAGCGTACTGTACTACTACTACTACAAATAATAATAATAATAACTGGCTAAAATAATCCACTAACACTCATTATTCCACAGGGAGTAGTCAATGTAGTTTTTGCTCCAATATTGGGGCCTGAAATGTAGTGTCTGCCGTTAGCTAGTCAGAGATAGAAGGCTCAAGACTGCTGCCAATTTTATTCGGCAATCAGTGAGGAGTGGACATGCCAGTACGGTCCCAAACTCACATAATATATTATTATCTGAAATAGTTTTCGTTCAATGGTCGATTTTCTTGAGCTCAGGGGACGAAAAACGCGAGTTTTTCAGTAGGAAAAAAAAACATTTACCTATGCTAAATTCGATTAATTTTTGGAAAGGGTCGAAAAACGACTTAAAAAGTTCTGCTAGTCATTACTAGAACTCTGACCATGTATTGGGGTTCCATGGGTCTGTGAATACAAATGTCACTTTCATATGAATACCCAGGCCGTTAATCATAATAATGCTTCATGATTTAAATTATGCAGATAATCTTAAGTATGGACTACAGGATTACAGCAATATTAATATGGAACATCTTATTTTTTTCCCACATGTTGCTATTAGTATACAAGTTACTATTATGCATTTTGGGGAGAAGAGATTATCATCGTTGTGCCACATTGATGAAACTTTTCTCCAGAAAATTGACGAAACCAGGGAGTTACTTGACAGGGTGTTAAAGTTTAGAGGATATATCGCAAAAGTGCTGAAACTGCACATCAGATTTCTTGGTTACTGAAGAACACACTAAAGAACATAGACAAATAGGTTATTATACTTATCATTGAACCTTGGTAAGACCCATTTTGATTAGTGGGTGTACATCCGGTCATCCGGGTTTCTCTGCAATGTGGAGGAGGTCAAGAGGATCCAGAAGCCAGTGACCAAGATAATAGCAGGTCTATGGAATGAACTTTATGATGACAGCTTGAAGATTATATTTGTGTTTACAGAAAACGGTAGACAGGCGGAAAAGAGGTGATATGATTATTGATTATGTTATACAATTTGCTGCAGGTGTTTTTACATAAAACCTCCAGGGAGTCCAAAGACTCATCAAGGGAAGAAACCGACTCTACAACTCTTTGTCTCGACCAACTACAACAGACCACCACTAGCTTCATCATCACCTTTGCCAAAACCATCTACTGCTCACCACCATCAGAGGCATTTTTTGTAAGAGCGATGAAAAATCCTGCCATCCTCGTATGAGATTGGCTAACTCACCTTAAATTGAAACAACCATATAAAAGTTCCTCTCCTGATTACAAGAATTGAACTTAGGCTTCTTGCAGGCGTAGGGTACCATCGTTCTTCGAATTGAGCAACGGATCTCGGATACAACGAAAATTTTTCAGAGGTCTAGTGGTGGGAGAACTAGGGACCATGTAAATGGAACAACAGTGTAGTTAGCAGGGATGTTGAAATTAGATTTTTTTTACTTGGAGAGTGGTAAATGAGTGGAATGGGTTGCCAGAGTTTGTTATGGGGTGCCATAACTGTGAGTGAGTTCAAAACAAAGTATTAAAGATACTGTGTGAATGTTGGATAATGCTTAACGTTTATGGCCAATGTGTCTAAGGGCTCCATTGAGTAGTTCATAATAATAACTTGAGTCTCAAGTCAAGAAAGATTCCACACCACTGGAAAGAATGTATGATAGTTCCGTCTTACAAGAGTGATTATATATGTGACCTATCTAGTGTTGTGGAAAGGCTGATGTAGAAACAAAGTTTGCACCTGAAGTATTTTCAGGACTGTGGTAATTCGTGGTGAAGGTGGTATGACTTCACATCACTTGCCTTGGTATACTTGTCTGCAAGGAGCGGCAACATAGCGAGGGTATGAAGCGCCTGTGGCAAGTGTCTAACTTGTGCCCCCTAATCCAAAATTTTTATACGTTTCGCACCCCAAACCTAGTAGCGCCCGTGGCGGGCGCCTCTTTCGTTACGGCACTGCCAAGGAGATGTGCTTTGCATTATGGGAAGGGTCACTACCCAGACTGGTAAGTGATGTGAAGCAATCCACCTTTACCACGAATTACCCCAGTCCTGAAAATACTTCAGGCACAAACTTTGTTTGCTAACACTTGGAAAGAGGATTAAACCAAGTATAAAGTTTCTTGGTATCTTTAATTTAAATATTTTTCTGTTTGGAAGACACAGAAAATACCCATCGGTCAGTTTGGTCCACATCTTGTTCTTTAAGCGAAGGAGCCCCTTGAGAGCTTCACTTGCCTTCCGTCTGAGATATATATATTATAATAATACATTATCCTATAGGATCACGTGACTGTGCAAGTTACGTATTCGGCGACGTAATATTACCTAGGCAAAGTGGATACTACATTCATCATTATTTCAAAGCAGAATAATGTTTTATTTTCGTCGAAACTATGAAAGTTTTGTAAGTTTGACTCGAGATCTTACGAGAGTACAATCCTCGGCATCCCAGAGTTGTCTCAGTTAGAAACAGCTATTAGGCCAGTGAAACATTTTTCAAATGCATTAATAAAAGTCGAATATATGGACTCTTGGGTAGCGCCCATGTCTTTTAAGTAGTGCAAACTAGGGCTACTCGGGGAGACGAGGATTGTATTTTCGTAAGTTCTCAGGTCAACTTAAGAAAATTTCATAGTTTCCTCAAACATTCGGCTTTGAAATAATGATGGATCTAGTATTCACTTTACGTATGTAATTCAAATAAATAAGTTTATTCATTAATGCATTTTCCAAGAGCAACCAGTAAATAACTCGCATTTACTTCTCCGCTTAATCTAATTCACCACCACCAAGATGTTTGTGTTCTAGCTGAGTTTCTACTGGAAGGACCAACACTGAATGTCAAACTCTAGAAATGGCTGAAAAATGTCTGGAAAACCTTAATTAGTTACGGGCATTTTAAACTTTCACATATTCCAAATTGTGTGGTGCTCGCGCGATTGCTTGTGTGTGTATACACACATACATATTTGAAATATTCAAATATATGTGAGTGCTTAAAATTAAAATAAGATATCTAACAGGTAATCTGGGCTTATGTTTGATGTTTGGTAGCTAGATTAATGAGTCACCCCGCTATACGACATTGATTTCAGCAACATGTTCCCGCCAGCTTTAAATGGAGAAAACGTTTTAGCTTTGGTTGCTGGGTATTAATGTGAGTTTTTCTTTCGTGTTTTCCGTCTTCATTTATGTTTATTCGTTAAGGTGATCAGTATAACATTAAATTCGGAAATCAGTTAAATTTTGTAGATTATCTCTAATAAGTAATTTTTTTATCTCTAATAAGTAACTTTTATTATTATTATTGTTCCGGGAAACTCTTTGGAGTTTCCCGGAACAACAACAATAATAATAATAATAAAAGTATTACCCATTTGTGTTAATTATTCTGAACACATGTCAGATACTATATGCACAACACTGGAAACGTGCTGAACTTTTATTCACAAAAAGAAAAAAAAAAAAAAGAAAAAAAGTTTATGAATTCATATGTATGAATAATGGTTAGAAATCAGTTAAATTTTGTAGATTATCTCTAATAAGCATTACCCATTTGTGTTAATTATTCTAAACACATGTCTGATACTATATGCACAACACTGACAACGTGTTGAACTTTTGCTCACAAAAAAAAAAAGTTAATTAATATTACGGGCAGCTCTAAGGAGTCCTTAGACTCATCGAGGGAGGCCCACGATGAATCAGGCACAGTTTTGATTAATGACAGTTCAGTTTTATTAACACTAAACAGTAGTAGTACCCAACAATGTAAGGTGCTGTTAATTGCTATTTAGTTAGTAAGAAGAACGTGTTCTTCCACTGCAACGTTATTTTATTTTAAAGCAGTGAAGTTTAGAATCCGGATTTCAATGATGTAGTAAGTGTTTTAATGAGTTCAAATAGTTTTTATGAATACGTTGGTATTCATTTATTTACATCTTTTTCGCCATTCGGAAGTTAAAAGTAGAGTGAAGAATTGCCTGTTCTGTAAGATACTCTTTAAGTAGCATGAGTGTCTCGCAAAAATATTTTTAGACTTCCAGATGTCCCCCAGTGTTTTGTAATGTTCTTATTTATGTAAATAAATATGTTCCGAAAATCTAACCATAAAAAAAAAAAAATGTTCGATTAATGAAATCATTTCCAAACTTCTCATTTGGAAATATATCCCCTATGCACACAAAAAATTCTTTGTCTATAGACATTGGTAACCAGGGCTCTAAAAATTCACTTTCCCCTGGCAAGTTATCACAGACAAATGGTGAGTAAAATTGCATCTAGGTTCTGAATGCATTCAGAATATATTTCCTTTGTATAACTCACATTTATTTATTATTTTTTTTAAAACATAATTTCATTCACTGTCAAGTTGTCAGTGAATGTCATCACGTCAGTTTTGCTGATGGTATTAAACAAGAATTATGTAAGGAAATAATTGAAGACTCCAGTAGAGTTAAGCTTTTTCTAGATGCTTCTGCAGATATTTCAAATGTGGATGAATTTGTCCATTATATAAGATACGTAGATTAAAATTGAAAGAGACATTTATTAATGTAAACCCAATGTAAGCTGCAGGATACTTTGATACATTAGAGAGTGAAATGAACAAATTACTCTTGCCTCAGTAGCCCATAATGCACAGCACGCTATTTCAGGACACATGAAGTATCTTTCTGACCAGGCTACTGATATGAGGCAATTGATCATAATTCAACAGTCTATAACAATTAGCCTAGTTTGAATGAAGATAATTTATATGCAAACTTTGTTTTCTTACAAAGAACTTATAATTGGTTAGTAGGCACTAGAACAAGTGTTACAGGTATCATTCTGACAAAGAAATAATGGGTTGGGAGCAAAATGACAGAGGCATGCCAGATCTATATCAACACACTATATTGCACATAATTGAATCTGGTTATTTTAAATTCTATTAAAGATATTCCCTTTGTTGTTGAAATTGAAAAGTAGTAAAAATAAAAATATTACCAGAAGTCATCAAAACAGACTGAAAGAATTTGCAAGTTGCAAAGTTAGTCTTCTATAGACAGATAGGAGGAATAGGTATTTCACTTACATAGAACGTTAAAAAAAAGAACATTAGAAAAAAATCCTGAAGTTCAGGTATTGGCATTCAGTGAAGTGCTCTATTGTGGAGCACTGCAATCAGTGCTTCACTCTATTAGACAACCAACCACTTTAGAGGAAGGAATTGAAAAGGGATGATGGTGCTGCAACATCAAAAGACTAGTTAAAGAAAATGAAGACATATAATGGTATTCAGATAATACATGCACAGAGCTATTCCAGTGCTGAACGAAAACTTCTAATAGATGATGGAATTTGCAAGTTGCAAAGTTGGTCTTCTATGGACAGATAGGAAGAATAGGAATTTCACTTACATAGAACATAAAAAAACATCTGCAATCAAGACTAGTCAGTTGGGCCTTGCAGACCATACTTTAGGTAATGTTCATATGAATCAGTCAGAAAAAGACCACCATGCTTCATCACACTAAATTTATTAGAGGAAATACTGTTTTTGGAATCTGTAGCTGCTCTAAAAATCAGCCTTATTTGAATAAATATGGTTGCATGCTGGCCTGGTTGGCCGAGTGGTTAGCATATCCACTCTCTAGCCAAAAGGCTGCAGGTTGGAATCCAGCCATATGCATGGATGTTTGTGATTACCTGTGAAAATACAAGTGTTGGTGTAGTTGCAGTTTGTTGAGGGAGAGAGAGCTGTAGAGTAGGTGCCCTCCCTCGATGAGTCTTTGGATTCCCTGGAGGTGTCACATAATGATGATAATAATAACAATAAAACTTTCCAAAATATGAAAAATGCTAACACTGAGATTCTGGTGTGGGCTGCTAACTGGTGCCCACAGAGTGCACCTCCACCTAATTAGAACTCTTGTCTTTCATCCACGCATGTGTGTGTACATGTGTGTTAATTCTTTCTCAGTGTCGTTTCACTACATCAAGCCTATAAAACAAGTTCCTCATTAATAGCAGTGTCCTTGTTCAGGTCTTCATTGAACGGATCATGTATTTAAATTTAGGTGCTTTCTAGAATTCATATTAGAAGGCTGTGTGTGTGAAAACACACACATTAATAATATTATTAATTCAGTTATTAGAGGGTTATTATAATAATGCTGATGTTTTTGGCTCTTAAAGAGGATTTGAATAGGCTGGGAAGGTGGGCAAATGAATGGAGATGTCAGTTTAATGGAGTTAAATGTAGGGTTTTTAAAATTTGGGATTTAGATAAGATGCTTCATACACACTTGGTGGAGTAATACTGGAAGAATTGAGGAAGCAAAGGATCTTTGGGTGATTGTGGATAGAGATTTTAAGTTCCAAGGACATATTGCAACAGATGTGAAGACATCACAGAGAATTACACAATGTTGAGTAGAATATTGACCAAGAGAGATAAAGGTGTTCTGGTCCCATTGTATAAAGCCTTGATCAGACCACATTTCTGTTCTCAGAAATACACAAACTTCATCCTCCTTCAGGGATTTGAAGGGGGGGGGATGAAGTAACCTTGAAGAGGGTGCAGAGGCAGATAACATACATGATGTTAGGACTATACAAGGTTGATTATGAGGATAGACTGAGGGCATTCAGACTGCAGAGTTTGGTATATGGGGAGATATGATCAAGGCATTAAAGCTGTTGATAGGATTATTATCATATTAACACTGTGATTTTTCAACAGGGGTGCTTAAGGGTCAAAGCTGTATAACTGAGAGGAGACCTCCACATAGCCCTTAAAGGAATGTGGAGAACCGACCAGGGCTTCTGACCTAATGTCCAATCCTCACCTTCGCGTGGTGCACCCTGTTGGTTATCTACCTGGATACTGAACGAATGAGGATGGACTGGCAATTTGGGATTTAGCCAACCAAATTGTAATTCTTATTGGCTTAAACCAAATTACAAAATGATGGTACAACATGACAAAATTTCATGCTGGCTTGGGCTTTCACCTGGTTAAACAAGGCCCCCATTGTTTTCACCAGGGAACCAGGGTGAACAGTGAACATTTGAACTACTGGAACAAATCTGAAAAAACACCCCAACTCAACATCACCAGAGTTAAAGATCAGTATACTATCAACATAAGAAGCCTGAATGGCAAAGAAATGGAGTTAGCTGAGGAATTAGATAAGTACCAGCTCGACATAATAGGGGTGACTGAAACAAAAAAGACAAAAACTGGTGAGATCTTTTTAAGCAATAAATACAAAATGTTATATTCAGGCAATGACAATCAAGGAAAAGAAGAAGTAGCCATAGTACTCAACAATAAATATGAGGCTAATCTTCCTGAATGACAGGCAGTCTCAAGTAGAGTGATGTGGGCAAATATCAGAATGGGGAACTGGACAATGAGTGTTATTTGTGCCTATGGTCCCACAGAAGGTTCTACTAAGGTAGAAATGGAGGAATTTTTTATGCTTTAGAAAAAGCAACTGACACAATTAAAAAGGAAAAGTTGGTCCTTGTTGGGGATCTAAATAGCAGAGTGGGAAATGATAGTCAGACATACAAAAATATATTGGGAAAATTTGGAGAAAAGAGCAAAGCTAATAATAATGCAAATATTTGTTGGATTTCTGCTCAGAACACGGATTGGTTATTACTAACACCATGTCATCATCGTCAAATTCCTGCCATGTACCCACAAGGGGTGTACAGGATATGATAGTACTACATGAAAAAATTATATCATTACTAACTTCCTATCTACAATTTTCCTCCAAATCAGTCTGTTACTTGTCAAGACTCCAACATTATCAGATCTTATATTTCTATTGTCTAAGGCACTATGTACCGTATCAATCCAACTATATCTTGGTCTTCCTCTAGGTCGTTTTGCTGCCAACCTGGCAGAGAACTTGTTTTGCTAATCTTTCCTCGCCCATTCTGTTTAGGTGACCATACCACCTGAGATTAGCTCTGCTAACGCATTCCTGGATGCTGACAATGTCAAGTTCTTTCCTAATATCCTCGTTTTTAATATGATATTGCCATTGATGCCATCTGTTCACGCCTATAATCTTTCTCAGGACTCTCATATCTGCGGTCTCTAGTCTTTGGTCAAGTGTTTTACTTCTGACCCAGCTCTCAGATCCATAAGTTAAAACTAGTTTGAACACTGTCTCGTATACAGCTAATTTAGTGGTTCTGACTAATTTCTCTCTTATTCCATATGAGTTTATTCAATTGACTTCCCACCATACCAGCTTTGCTGATTCTGTTGTCTATTTCTATATTTAATTTACTATCTTCAGTAAAAATCATGCCTAAGTAGCTGAAATGTTTTACTTGTTCTACAGGTTCTCCATTCACAACACAGTTGACATTTTCAATGATTCTGCCTCTTTCCATTGTCTTTGTCTTTTTATTGCTGACTTTCATACCATATCTATTACAACAGCTATTCAATTTAGTCAGAGAATCTTGCAGACTTGTAGCGGATTTATTTAGAAGTATAACATCATCTGCATAAAGCAAACAGCTGACATTAACATCTCCAATTTTGATATCATGTTTAATACCACTTTACTTCATAATGTGATCCATATAGATAATGAATAAGAGAGGGGATAATGTACATCCTTGTCTCACACCAGATTTCACATTACACCATCTTCCTGTACTTCCTTCAATTCTAACTGCTGACTTACAACTCAAATAAACACTAAGCTTTTTCTAAAGCCTCAAAAAATTCCTCCACTTCTACCTTAGTAGAACCTTCTGTGGGACCATAGACACAAATAAGTCTCATTGTCCAGTTCCCCATTCTCATATTTGCCCACATTACTCTACTTGAGACTGACTGCCATTCAAGAAGATTGGCCTCATATTTTGTGTTGAATACTGTGGCTACTCCTTCTTTTCCTTGATTGTCATTGCCTGAATATAACATTTTGTATTTATTGCTCAGAAAGATTTCACCACTTTTGGTCTTTTTTGTTTCAGTCACCCCTAATAAATAAATTCTCTTTACTTAGCCACCAATTTCTTCTTTTGATGGACTTCCTTTTTCTGGCAATGAGGACGAGCTCTGTCAACAATGAATGCCTTTTCTTCTGTCGACGAACATACCTGTTGTCTCTTCTCCTTACTGACAACTTTGTGATGACTCTTACATGAAAATTCAACTAGGACCCACCTCTTCATGACAGTTTGAATGAGGCTGTCTCGACTCTTCAAAAGTGAGAGCTTTTTAATTACTATTATTATGGGCAACTTCAGGGAGTCATTAGACTCATCGAGGGAGGCCCCAAATCATATTCATCACAACTATTCAACATTCATATAGTATCTATCATACCTCGCCTTAAACTCATTCACTGTCACAGCATCCACCACAGACTCAGGGAGCGCATTCCACTCATTCACTACTCTAAAAGTAAAGAACCCAGCTCTAACACCTTTACTAACCACACTTTTGCCCAGTTTTCATGGATGTCCCCTAGTCCTCCCACAACCAGCACTGTTCTCAAAAATATCTTCTGAATTAATTTTATAGAAACCCTTCAGTAATTTGAATGTCTCAATCATATCTCCCCTCCTCTGCCTATCAACCAATTTTTGCAACCCACAAATCCTCAACCTGTTCTCATAAGGTTCATTCCACAGACCTGCTATCATCTTGGTCACTCGGCTCTGGATCCTCTCCACCTCCTCCCCATCAAGAAGAAACCTAGGTGACCAAATCTGGGCACAGTAGTCGAGATGGGGTCTTATCAAGGCTCGATACAGAGGAACAATAACCTGCTTGTCTCTGCTTGTCAATGTATTCTTCAGCAACCAAGTGATTTGATGAGCTGATTTGGCCACTTTTGCAATGTGTCCCCTAAATTTCAATTCCTTATCCACCAACACTCCTAAATCTCGTGCCTCATCAATTTCCTGGAGCACAGTTCCACCAATGCAGTAAACTGCCGCCAATCTTTTCACTCCAAAATGCATAACCTTACATTTTGCTACATTAAATTGTCATCCATTCTCCTTAGCCCAGACCTCCAATCTATCCAAATCATCCTGCAAAATTTTGATGTCATCTGCATTCACTATTGCCCTACCCAACTTCACATCATCCGCAAACAAATGAACTGTTCCTCTCAGATCCTTTCCTATATCATTAATGAACAAATTAAATAGCAGTGGCTCAAGAACAGATCCTTGTGCCACACCACTAGTCACAGGCCGTCTTGTGGACTCTACTCCTGAGTAAACCACTCTCTGATATCTCTCCATCAACCACCCTCCTATCCATCTCACCAACCCTTTGTCCATCCCCATATGCTGCAATTTACTGATTAGAATTCCATGTGGTATCCTGTCAGAGGCCTTAGCAAGGTCCAGTAGAATCACTGTAAACCCATTACCCTTACCAGTTCAGCCGTCACTGTGTTATAATACATGAGCAAGTTACTGAGGCATGACCTACCCTTCACAAAACCATGCTGTCCCCGATACAGTATCCCATTTTCTTCTATCCAATCTTGTATTTTCCTCTTGACTATTTTCTCTAAGACCTTGATAATGATTCCTGTTATGCTGATTGGCCGGTAATTTTCAACAGTAGCCTTGGAACCACCTTTGTGCAGTGGAACTATTTTCCCCTCTTTCCACCCCCTTGGGACTGACCCAGATCTGAGGCTCAAATTAAACAAAATGGTCAAGGGCACTGACAATTCTTTAGCCGCTTCACGTACGACACGAGCTGGTATACCATCCAATCCCACAGATGTATTGACATTGAGGTTCTGTAATAGACTAGTTACCTCTACTTTATTCATCACAATTCGTATAAGCTGTTGGTTCTTCCATTCCTGCAAAGTCACCACCTGGATGATATACTCTTGCAAAGTGCTCGCTCAGTAATTCCACAATATCGACTGATTCGGTTACCTCCCTACCCTCAGCATTTTTTAAGATCATTCTACCATGAGCATTTTTCCATTTACTTGCAACATATTGAAAAAACTGTTTGGGATTCTCTTTAGCCTGCATGGCCAATTTCTTTCGTAATCTGCTTTTGCTTTTCTTACCACCCTTGTTACCATCCTGGCATGAGGTTTATACTGTTCCTGTGCCTGATGGTCACCTTTCTCCTTAAATTCCCTCCACAATTGTTTCTTTTTTTGTAGCTCAAGCTTTATAGTGTTATTCATCCATTTAACCCCTACTTGATTTGTTATTCGGACTCTTGGTATACAGTCAACCATTGCCTCCTGCAAACAGTTCTTAGCCACCTCCCATGCACTATCAACCTCCAGCTCTTGCAGTTTTACATGCCATGGCACTGAGCCAAGCACACACCTAAGCTTGTCGTACTTACTAGCCCGGTAATTCCACATGTACCCTGTCTTAATTGTAAATTCCACTCCTTTAGCCACCTCCCAAATCATGACCTTATGGTCACTCTCACCAATTGGTGGCAACATGGTCATGTTCGTTACAGCCACATTCTCAGTTGCAATTACAAGGTCCAGTACTCTCTGCCCCATGGTATTTTCCACTACATGTTGCCGTCGATAGTTGTCCCTTAATAACCGCATAAAATCAAATTCCTTCCTCCCATGTGCCCTCTCCTCTTTCTAGTCAATGTTACCATAATTGAAATCACCCATAATAATTACCCTCCTTCCACTCATTTCTTCTATTTGCCTATACATACTATCCCCCACCATCTTTTCCATCACCTGGTCTATAGCAGCACCCAATTGTATATTTTGTTCTGCTAGATTCTATCTCACACCAAACAGCCTCAAACGTGCTCTTTTCTCTATCCTGCAGTTCATCTTCTATACTCCTTGGCTGCAGCTCATCAGCTATCATCAATAACACTCCTCCCCCCTTTTTATTCACCCTGTCACTCCTGAACACGTTATACCCATCGCATTCAATCCCACTAGCGTTATCATCTTCTGTCAGCCATGTTTCACTAATACCAACAACCTGTGGCCTGGAAGTGCCAACTATGGCCAAAAACTCTTTCTTCTTGTTCCTAATACTCCTGGCATTAGTGTACATGAATTGCAGAAGCCCATTTGTCCTATCCCTTACTATACTTACTATCCCATTCTGATTTGTTGTCCTTCGTACTCGCTCAGGCATAATATACTTATTCATACACTCAACTGCCTCCCTAAAGTCTGCATATATACTCCCCCCCCCTCTTAATAAATCTAGTTTTCCTGAGTCTGTACATCCACTTCCACATCATTCATCAACACTTTTTCAAGTCTCCGTACACCAACTCCATTCAAATGTAACCCATCCATCTTATATAAGTCCTTTCACCCATCAAACTCATTCCACACATCCACAAATTCCACACCACTCTCCATGCATAACCCACGCATAAAGTCATTGGCAGTTATGGCCCTCCTTCTAAACACTTCGCTGTCATACCGTGGTAAGATACTCACCATCCTAACTCTCTCACTCTTCTCTTTTGCTACCTCAAATAATTCCCTCACATCCTCTATCATTTCCATTTTGTCCTCTTTCATATACATAGTCTTATAGCTTGTATGCATGCTCATTTCCCTGAGATTCACCGGACATACTTGCCTTATACACGTTTTATGCTGATATCACAATTCTTATATCTGATATCAAACAAAGTTTGCGCCTGTAGTATCTTTCAGGACTGGGGCAACTTGTGGTAAAGGTAGTATAAGTTCTCATCACTTGCCTCAGTATTCCATAATGCAAAGCACATCTCCTTGCAGACATGTATAATGCTATGCATTAAGGGAAGGGTCACTACCCACACCGATAGTATCCCATAATGCAAAGCACATCTCCTTGCAGACATGTATAATGCTATGCATTAAGGGAAGGGTCACTACCCAGACCGGTTTCATTATGGGATACTGAGGCAAGTGATGAGAACTTATACCACCTTTGCCATGAGTTGCCTCAATCCTGAAAGATACTTCAGGTGCAAACTTTGTTTGCTTACACTTGGATAATGGATTAAACCAAGTATATAATTTCTTGGTATATCTTTAGTTATAGATTAAATCATCAGCTGTCATATACGAGAGAGATAAACCAAGTGGTCCGACAGGGATGGCCCTCTCAATGGAATAAAAATTTCCAGCAAGGTATTAAACTTTCTCCTACTGTGAACTTAAACACTCTTTTTTGCCAACGACCAAATAATAATTACAAATTCTGAAGACAACTTATTGAAAGCTATTTTAGATCTAAATATTTAAAAATAACAGGTGTAATTAACTCTATATTGAAACCAAACCTAGTTCAAAAACAAACTAGACTAAAAGTATACACTACATTAGCCCTACCAGTCTTATTGTATGGAAGTGAAATCTGGACAATGAAACAAAAAAAACAGATTAATAACTGCAGAAATGAAGTTTATGAGAAAAACTGCGAAGTATACTCTATTTTATCACAAAAGAAACAAAGAAATTATGAAAGAATTAAACCAAGAATCAGTAATAGAAAAAATTAAAAAATATAAAAACATAAATGGATGGAACACGTTCAAAGAATGAAAATAGAAAGATTACCAAAACAAGCCATTAGGAAAAAGAAAACCAGGACGTCCTCTTAAACGATTCAACGGTGACTTCTAAGGCTAGAACAGGCCATGCTAGGCCTAAATCCTTGACATGCATAATGATGATGATCTTTAATTATAATATAACCAAGTGAAAAGCTTTCGACAACTATCTATCTCTAATCCAGAGTATTTTTAATAATAAGATGTGACACTTTTTGGCAACTGGTATATGGAAATATGACTTCTCCATCACTTCTACCTCAGTATGACCACTTCTGGGTCTGGCTCCCACTTATGAGACCTCAATAAAGGTCGAACCCGGTCTGGGTAGTAGCCCTTCCCTTAATGCATGGCATTATACATGTCGGCAAGGAGATGTACTTTGCATTATGGGATACTGAGGCGAGTGATGAGAACTTACCACCTTTGCCACAAGTTGCCCCAGTCCTGAAAGATACTTCAGGCACAAACTTTGTTTGCTTACACTTGGATAATGGATTAAACCAAGTATATAATTTCTTGGTATCTTTAATTTATATAACCAAGTGAATAATGCAAAACACATCTCCTTGCAGACATGTATAATACTATGCATTAAGGGAGGGGTCACTACCCAGACCGGTTTCATTATGGGATGCTGAGGCAAGTGATGAGAACTTATACCACCTTTGCCACAAGTTTCCCCAGTCCTCAAAGATGCTTCAGGTGCAAACTTTGTTTGCTTACACTTGGATAATGGATTAAACCAAGTATATAATTTCTTGGTATCTTTGATATATAATATAACCAAGTGAAAAGCTTTCAACAACTATCTATCTCTAATCCAGAGTATTTTTAAAAATGAGGTGTGACACCTTTTGGCAACTTGTGTATGGAAATATGACTTCTCCATCACTTCCACCTCAGTATCACCACCTCTGGTTCAGTCTCCCACTGATGTTCTTTTGTGCAGAAGTGGTTGCTTTCCCTGAGATGTGAGAGGCTCTGCTTGGGAGTAGGTTTTTTCCCATCTCTGAGTAGGGCCACCACTGAGATTATGTCTCTGCTTGGTGGTGGGGTGAGCCTGTCATTGAATGGTGCCACCACTGAGTTGGACTGTCTTTCAGTCACTCGTAGGGAGTGGTCTGGGGGACTGCCTAATTTTTATAGAGGTCTTTACTTAAACAACACCTCAATAAAGGTCGAAACTGGTCTAGGTAGTGACCCTTCCTTTAATGCAAAGCATTATACGTGTCCGCAAGGAGATGTGCTTTGCATGATGGGATAATGAGGCAAGTGATGAGAACTTATACCACCTTTGCCATGAGTTGCCCCAGTCCTGCAAGATACTTCAGGCACAAACTTTGTTTGCTTACACTTGGATAATGGATTAAACCAAGTATATAATTTCTTGGTATCTTTAATTCATTCCCAACTCTCCAAGTAAAAAATCTTGTTGTCACATCATTACTAATTACACCTTTATTCAACTTTCAGGGATGACCCCCTTTGTGGACATATCAAGGTGTTTTGTGGTATGCAGTTCTTGTGGTACGTAGACATCCTGACAGTTAGATATGTGGCAAGTGCGAGGTCGGGGAGTGCATATATAATAAACCCATGATTTAATGTACTAATAAGGAGTGTCCGTTAAATCGAAAGTATGTTAAATCGCGAATGTTTTAAAATAAAAATATCTGTAACACTATACTGTAATTTTATCAATATTAGCACTGTGATAACAAAAAAATGTTTTACACACACTTTTAGATAAGTTAATGTTCTATGATGTTGAGGCACTTGGTTTAGGTAATCCTGCTTTGAAAAAAACTATTTTTTTTTGTTTTGTTTTGAACTTTTGAATTCTCCCGTTTTTTTATAATTAACTCCTTAAAATTATAAAAATGTGTGTAATAAAACTGCTGCAGAAAGTCGCACCACGTTACAGAAGAACCAATTAACAGTGTAATTGGTGTGATCACATCCTAATTATTCGCCGAACATGTTTTCTGAGCGGTGACTTATGTCAACTAAATTACTACAGTGTTTTTCCAACATATGATGGCCTGTTCACCAAAATTTCTTAAAAATAACAGGAAATTAATTAAAAAAAAAAAAAAAAAAAAACCTGTTAATTTAATTATAAGCAAATCTTGGTTAAAAGCATTTTAAAATTAACAGAGTTAATTTTCACATGTGACATATTGTTGGATCGTATTTCCTTGTTTTTGATCCACCATCTTGTTTTAGCTCTGTTCTTAAACAAGTAATAAGTTGCTGGTTGATTACTAATTTAAATATAGAGAAATTTATATTTTTAGACTGCGCCACTCTATATCTAGATTAGTCTAATGAAATGTAGTGTAACCAAGCATTAACTAATTTTATATCAATATTATTTCTTACATAGGCCAAGTATATCTCTTATTTTCGAAGCTCCCGCTAGGTCCGATAATTTCATGAACGGTGCAGTAAAAGAGATTCAGGCAAACACAATTTTAAAATCTGCAAAACAAAACATTTAATTCTGGATAATATACTATACATATAAACTCAATTCTGAGAACAAGATAATATAAAGGTCTTAGCTTAACTGGTCATAACATCTTACAAATTCAGTCTATGGGCATTCTGCTATCAGATTTATAGCTTTCACAATATTAAAATAACTTTTAATAGAGTTCAATATCACAAAATCTCTTAGTAACAAATTTTACTATTATCACACAGTCTCAGTAAAGTCTCAATACATTAATGGTGGCAACAACTGCTTCATTATACACTTTCATACTTCATACTCCGGCGATTTCAGCAAAAAACGTTATAGTTAATGTGAGGAATTACACATATATCTCTGCACTGAAGTAATATAAAATTGGACAGTTCTTACCGGATAAATCCTTTGCTCGTGGTATTCACTGAGGCACACTTAAAACTTTAGTTAACTATCACACTGGAGCTACACATTTCAAAAGTAATCTTCTTTAAAATAGCTTAATCATTAATCTCTGCACATCACAAATGTAGACACACTTTCACTAGAAAATTCACCTGTTCCTCATTTACTACTTTGCAATAAAATCAACTTTTCACTAATCTTCCTTAAAATTTCTGGAATTAGTCATAACTTTAGAATTCCTTATCAATATTCTGAATTGCCAATTTGCATCCTGTTCCTTCGTAATCTAATTACAACACTTAATTCCCATTACTACAGGCTCTTACTTTACTCCGTGCTGCCATGAGTGCTTCCTGCTTCCCACCTCTCCGCTTCCCCCTCTTTCTTCACCGCACTATCGCGAATGCTTCTGGTCTACTGATCCCTTGTATACTCTCGTTTTTCATTTATATACCTTCACTTTCTTTCCCGGCAAAAACTTGTTCTCACAGTCGAGTTCATATCAATTCCATCTCCCTTTGAATACCATAGCTCGCGCTATCTAGTTTTAATTCCATCTCCATGACAACAATCAAAATGAAACATAAGTATAAGCATTACATAACATTTTACCTTTACATGCAATAATGAAAATTAATAAAAAAAAAATATTATAGTTACTCAAATTTACCTTCATCTTCATTCACAATAACAAAAAAAAAAAAAAAAAAAAAAACATATATTACAGTTTACATAAAGGCTCATAAAGTTACATACATACAATTTCGTATAATATTATTGAAGGAATAAAGTAATAAAATAAATGGCATTTACTACAGAGTCCTTTCATTATTATGACATATCCTAAAATTATATAATTAATTAATAACTGACAAAATACAGAGCAATTATATGAGTAATACAGTTTAAGCAAGAGACAAACAATAAACAATATTTACAAGTCTTGCTTATGTTATGGAAGATCATGTTGGATTCTGAAAGAAATACCAATAACTTCAATTTCTCTTCATTCAGAATCCAACAATATGGACCGGAAATTTTGTCCGTTAAATCCAAAGTCAGTTAAATCAAGGGTTTATTGTCTGTGGAAAATGTAGAAAATGGGAAGAACTTTGATTTAGACATTAGTATAATAGACCTTGGAAGAGTTACATCAGATTTTTATAGTAGGAGAATACTGATTAAGAGATATGAGTAGCGTGATCAAGAGTGAAGATAAACAGAATATGGATGAAAAAATAAAAGTAGGTAGTATGGTAAGTTTGAAACATTGAAGTTTCCAAAGATGGTGTTACATAGGAGTATGAATGGCGAGGAAGAGTAGGTAGCTTGCAGAGAGAGAGAGAGGTGCACTGAAAGAAGAAAAAATTCATTGACTGGAAACAATGAATGTAAAACAAATCAGAGTAGGAGAGAGAGAGATGGGAATAATAGAGGGGAGAATAGGAGAACCAGTAAACGAGAGCGAATGACAAAACTACGAGAGAGTGCTGGAACCAGGGATGGAGAGATGACAGGACAACAGGTAAGTAGGAGAAAAAAGAAAGGAAGTGTTAAGAGGAGTGTGAGTGAGGGATGCAGGTGAGAAAGAAACAGGGGTAAGAGGTGTGATGTATGGAGACTCAATGATGATCAGTGGTGTTTAAGATAGAATACCTGAGGAGTGTTTGCTTGGTATGTATGGCAATTAAATGAGGTAAAAGGGTGAATGAGTTGATTGTGATGGTGGGCATGAATGACTTGAGAGGCAGTGTGAATCGGATGAGGTTCGTGCTTAAGGCTATATGAACGAATGAGACAGGGAAGATTAGAGCTGTAGAGAAGAGCATCAATAATGAATAGTAATAGCCAGAATGTGATGAAAGAGAGGCTTGCTTGGAATATGTGGATGCATGTAGGACATTTGAGGGAAACATCTTGCATTTGAATGAGGGAAGGATGCAGGCATCTGGAGAGAATGCTGTTCTCTGAAACAAGTCAGTGCTTGTCAACACAGGGAAACCAGAATTATCAGGGTGGATGGTAGCAGGAGTGGCCTCTTGTTGGAATAGGTGCTGGGGAGAAGGAGAAATACATTGGGTAATGCTGAATCTAGTGCAGTCTGGAGGGGAAATGATAGGTATAGAAACAGTGACAATACCTTGATTCTTTTTAATAATGGCAGGAGTATCCGGAACAAAGGAGATGAATTGGTGGTGCTGATATTATCAACCTGTTTAAAGATTATTGGGATCTCTGAGATGTGGTTAACAGAAGATGATATACTGACAGAAATATAAGTAGCAGGGTGAAAGCATATTTTGACAGGATAGGAAGGGAAAATGCTGTTGTGGAGTGCTAATGATGACTGATGTCCTCTCAGAGTGGAGGATTTGGAGAGCAGTGAGGTAGTGGTAGGCAGCACCAGATTTTTAGTGGGGGTGTTGCTACAAACCAGGAAGCATAGAGAGTGAAGAGCTGGAGATGTTTAGGCAGTTCAGCTTGCCAAGTGCAAGAAGAATGATTGCTGTGGGAGATTTTAACTACAGCAGTATGAATTGGGATGATGAAACTGCATGTAGCAATAAGGAAATGTAATTTCTGGAATTCTTGAGGGACAGATGTCTTAGGTATAGTTTGCCCACCGATTAGAGATCCCTCGACACTTCTGCGCATGTCAGAAAAAGGAGAATCCATTCCGATAATAGGGTAATCAGTCCGTATTGTGGGATGAGTTGTTTATTATTACAGGTCGAAAAATTAACTTCTATTTTATGATTATTGTAGTTAACTATGTTGCTTGTATAACAGTTGGAAAATTTTACCTATAAAGCACGTGATTTCGCATGTTGGCGACCAATTCGTATGTCCTTCATTTCTTTCTCCCCTTCAGCATGAATCGACTATTCTTGGCAAGATGCCAAGCAGAGACCTACAAATGGTGGGCAAACTATAACATGTAGTAACAGGAACACAAGGTTCAATAGTTTTAGATTTGTTAGAGTTCTTTCATTTGGTGGCAAGGGCCATTCCTGGAATTACGAAAGGAAGTTGTGAGCAAGAGGGTGAAGAGTGGTTTCTTTGCATGGAGGGTAGTCAAACTGTGGAATGCATTGCTTGATAGAATGGTGAGAGCAGGAATTATCACTGAGTTCAAGGATTGGTAGGATAGACTGCATTTTCAAGGATGAGCCTCCAACTATGAGTCTTGTGACTACATGGAGGCCTGCATCATAATAGTAATTATAAAGAGAAATAACTCCCTCATCTCTACTTGTTAATGTGTTCTTCAATAGCCAAGCAATCTTATGGACAACCTTAACAATATGTCCTCTAAACTTTAACTCTGTCCACTACCACTCCTAAATTTGTAGCTTCATCTGTTTCCTGGAGTAGAGTGCCATCAATGTGATACACAACTTGTAATCTATTTATCCCAAAATGAATAACTCTCATTTCTCCATATTAACCCAACACTCATTATCTTTTGTCAATACTGCAGCCTATGTAAATCATCCTGCAAGCTCTCCTCGTTGCCTTGGTTAACTATTACTCTACCTAATTTCACATCAGCAAACAATTGAATATTTCGTTTCAGGTTATTTCCTATATCATTTATATAAAATTGAAACAGGAATGGTCCCAGCACCAAATCCTGTGACACAATGCTAGTCGCTGTTTTTGCCTAGATTCTGTGCCTTCACATGCTGTATTTACTTGAATATAATACATATAACTCACACCTTTGATTTTACTTTATGAAAAAAGAAATGAAAAAGTTTCATATATACCTCTTAGAGTTTAAACACATTTAAAGTTTTAAAAAAAGTTTAAACACGTTCACATTAGGACAATAGTAACTTGCTCCCTGTGGTAAACAACATGCCCTCCCCAACAACCATGTGCTGCAGATGCTAGAAAAAAAGTAGTTTTATTGTATAACTGAATAACATTTGCAGTCTGTGTAATATATTTCTCAACAAACAGTGCAATTAGAGATAACTGAGATAAAAACGTGATTCATTGGTTATTGCCGTTTTTTTTTATTCCAGTTGGCTCACTTAAAGACAACTGGGATAAAAACGGCAATAACTAATGAATCATGTCCTCTCCCACAGAACTATGCTGTATATACTCAAGCAAAACCATATGTTGCACCAGCAACACAGTATCTAACTAAAAACTATTGTCCAGTTTTTCAATTACATGAAATAAGTGTTTGTTTGATTGCATTTGAATTGAAGAGAATTAGCATTTCAACTCGACAATTGTCGGCTTGCCCTTTAACATTGGGTCATGCAATTGTTTGTGCTGACCACAGTCAGTTCCTTTGTTTCACCTTTCTGCATCCAGATAGCATAACCATGAATCATGAATTTTTGTACCATGGGAAACACGATTTTGTCACACTTTCATTGAGTACTCTACTGATCATTGGGTCTCTGTACATAATTTTCTCCTTAACCTATTTTTCTAATTTGTTTGCTCAGTCTTTATTATTACTTTCAACTACCTGCTTCTTTTTCTTTTAAGCCCTGATAATCTATTGCTGCTGCTTCAGTTTTTCAATTACCCACTTTCTCCTGTGAAGGATAACATTCAAGCACACTATTTCTTTATTACTGTCCATTTCATTCTCCTCTGTTTCCATGGTAGAACTTTCAACATTAATTCTGACATTTTCCATTCTAACGTCAATACTGTCTGCTGTACGAACATTTGCTGCAGTCTCGTCACCTAATAGACACTTTTGAAACATTTAATGCACACACACACACACACTCTCTCTCTATCTGTATCCCCCCCGTTTCAATTTCCTTCCACATACCGTTTAATTTTCTCAAAGAGTATATTTTTCATATACACAGCACAGCACAAATCCCACAAATTCAAATCACCTGACAACATGGTCTTTGCTGCCATTGTTCTACCACGTGTTGGCACCATCTCACAATATGGTATTTAAAAAAAAAAAACATACAAGGTTTACTTACGAACTAAATAACTCAGTCATTCACACATCTGTTCAAAACACCAACAAGTTATCCTAATATTATCAACTAAACTATGTTACTTATCCTTCAGGAGCGCTAAAACCACTACACACAATATATGTCACCTAATGGTGTATCTCTGCATATTAATTCTAGAACCCTCTCCCACCCCATATATATGGATTACCTAAAATTCATCAGGGGACCTTAAGGATCAAAGCTGTATAACGGAGAGGAGACCTCCACATAGCCTTTAAAGGAATGCAGAGAACCGACCAGGGCTTCTGACCTAATGTCCAGTCCTCACCTTCTCGTGGTGCATCGTATTGGGTATCTACTTGGATACTTAACGAACAAGGATGTGGCTGGCAATTTGGGATTTATTCGACCAAATTGTATTCTTATTGGCTTAAACCAAAATACACAACGATGGTACAACATGACAAAATTTATGCCAGCTGGAGCATTGCCTGGTTAAACAGGGCTGCTGTTGTTTTCGCCAGGGAAATAGAGCAAACAGCGAAAAGTCAGCTACTGGAACAAATCTGAAAACACATCCCCAACTCAACATCACCAAAGTTAAAGATCAGTACTATCAACATAAGAAGCCTGAATGGCAAAGAAATGGAGCAAGCTGAGGAATTAGATAAGTACCAGATCGACATAATAGGTGAAACAAAAAAGACCAAAACTGGTGAGATGTTTCTGAGCAATAAATACAAACTGATATATTCAGGCCATGACAATCAAGGAAAAGAAGGAGTAGCTATAGTATTCAACACAAAATACGAGGCTAATCTTCTTGAATGGCATGCAGTCTCAAGTAGAGTGATGTGGGCAAATATCAGAATGGGGAACTGGACAATGAGTCTTATTTGTGCCTATGCCCCACAGAAGGTTCTACTAAGGTAGAAGTGGAGGAATTTTTTGAGGCTTTAGAGAAAGCAACTGACACAATGAAAAAGGAAAAGTTGGTCCTTGTTGGGGATCTAAATAGCAGAGTAGGAAATGATTGTGAGACATACAAAAATATTTTGGGAAAATGTGGTGAAAAGAGCAAAGCTAATAATAATGGCAAATATCGGTTGGATTTCTGCTCAGGACTTGGACTGGTTATTACTAACACCATGTTCCAACATAAAAATGTACACAAATTCACATGGAGAGAAGTGGCTAGGAATAAGAAAAGTCTCATTGACTATGTTATTGTTGATAGTGATGTTTTCTCCCTGGTGCAGGACACCAGAGTGTACAGAGGATTTGAAATTGTAAGTGATCACTATTTCGTCTTGAGCAGGATAAAATTGAATTTCATATTGAAAAGAATAACATGTAAAAAAGGTTTAAAGCGAATAAAAGTTGAGCAGCTGTCAAATATGAACTGTAGACTAAAATACACAAAATTATTGAAGAAAAAAATGAAAGAGTTTGAGAACAGGAACCAAACCTTGAAGATAACCCTAATTGAATCATCCAGAGAGGCATGTGGTGAGATTGTCTGCAAGGATAGAAAAATCAGAACTCCATGGTGGACACAGGATGTTAAAGAGGCAGAGAAGGAAAAGAAAAAAGCATATCAAAAGTTCCAGGCAAATAAGTCAGCTTGTGCTCTTAGAGAATACAGAGAGAAATGTATGAAAGCTAAACACCGTGTAAAACTAGCTAAACAAAAGTCATGGGAGGACTTTGGCAAGAACATTGAAAATAAATATCAAGAAGGTGGCAAAATATTCTGAAGGTTGTTGAAGAATCTTAGAAATAGAGGAAAAAGCTGTAAAAGGAGTTAAATGATAGACAGATGATAAAGGTGACATGAAAATGGAAGGAAAAATATATCCTTGAAGTATGGAGAGAATTCCTGATGATTGGAGTAGAACTCTTATTGCACCCATATATAAAAAGGGAAATAAAACTGAATGTGAGAATTACAGAGGTATTTCCCTACTAAGTGTTCCTGGTAAGATTTATTCAAGTATACTTGGGAAACGATTGAGAAGAGTTGTGGAAGAAAAGCTTGATGAAAAACAAACTGAATTCAGGCCAAATAGAACCTGTCAGGATCAGATCTCCACTTCACAACAAATAGTTGAGAAATCATGGGAATATAAGGAAGATTTGTATTTAAGTTTTGTCTATCTGGAAAAGGCAATATCAAGCAATACTTAGTCTTTATTTGAGTTGTAAGTCAGCAGTTAGAATTGAAGGAAGTACAGGAAGATGGTTTAATGTTAAATCTGGTGTGAGACAAGGATGCACATTATCCCTCTGTTATTCATTATCTATATGGATCACATTATGAAGGAAAGTGTTATTAAACATGATATCAAAATTGGAGATGTTAATGTCAGCTCTTCGCTTTATGGGGATGATGTTATACTTCTAAATAAATCTGCTACAAGTCTGCAAGATTCCCTGACTAAATTGAATAACTGTTGTAATAGATATGGTATGAAGGTCAGCAATAAAAAGACAATGAAAATAGGCAGAATCATTGAAAATGTCAACTGCATTGTGAACGGAGAACCTGTGGAACAAGTAAAACATTTCAGCTACTTAGGCATGATTTTTAGTGAAGATGGTAAATTACATATAGAAATAGACAACAGAATCAGCAAAGCTGGTATGGTGGGAAGTCAATTGAATTCATATGGAATAAGAGAGAAATTAGTCAGAACACTAAATTAGCTGTATACAAGACAATGTTCAAACTAGTTTTGACTTGTGAATCTGAGAGCTGGGTCAGAAGTAAAACACTTGACCAAAGACTAGAGATCACAGATATGAGAGTCGTGAGAAAGATCATAGGTGTGAACAGACGGCATGAATGGCAATATTATATTAAAAACGAGGATATTTAGGAAAGAACTTGACTTCGTCATCAACCAGGAATGTGTTAGCAGAACTAATCTCAGGTAGTATGGTCACTTAAACAGAATGGGTGAGGAAAGATTAGCAAAACAAGTGTTCTCTGTCAGGTTGGCAGGAAAATGACCCAGAGGAAGACCAAGATATAGGTGGATTGATACAGTACAAAGTGCCTTAGATGATAGAAATATAAGATCTGATAATGTTGGAGTCTTGACAAGTAACAGACTGATTTGGAGGAAAATTGTAGATAGATAGAAAGTTAGTAATGATGTAAATTTTTCATGTAGTACTATCATATGCTATACACCCCTTGAGGATAGATAGCAAGAATTTGATGATGATAAAATTCATCAATAGAATGTGCAATTACAATCTGTCGGTTCAATGCAGATAAACTTTGTGTTTCCTAAAAATGACCTTCCACAATGAGTCTTTTAACTACATGGAGGACTGGATAATAATAATAATAATGTGCCATTACAAATAATTGTAGATTCCATTGATTCATCCATATTCAAATTAACCAAAGTGCCACCAAAATGCTGGCAACACTCTTTTACACACAAAAAAACTCATTGCACTTTAAAGCCAGTATAGTTAACAAATGACCATCTCTTACCAACTCACTCCCCTCACCTTCACACATATGTTTGGTTTCTATAATTTGTGTATTCTATAAATATTTCCATGGCAATTGTTCATCTTAAATAGCATCAATAATTCCCCTACTCAGTACTAAGCCTGTTGGTACATGTACAGCTGCCAACCAACATCCTTTCACAGTACACCTTGAAACCCGCAGAACAAGTTTGTTTTCCTCCTCCTTCATCCCTGTTACTGCTGTACTGTGGAACAGTCTGTTCTCGGATGTATTTCCCAAGGAATAGAATATACAGGCTTTTAAATCAAATGTAAAAAAATTTCTCCTTTCCCAACTCCCTACCCATATTCGGTACTAATGTAGTATAGGTTGATCAACCAACCTCTCATGTGTAGGCAAAACATAAAAAAAAAACATAAAACCTGTTTGGCCATAAAATATTATTATTATTATTATGGAAACTCCAAGGAGTTCTCTGACTCATTGAGGGAATCCCTAAACATCATGTCAAGAACTATTCAGCATTCGCACAGTATCTATCATGTTTTGCTCTAAACTCATTCACAGTCATGGCACCCACAACAGATTCTGGCAGCTTCCACTCATTCGCCACTCTCCAAGTAAAAAAACCTAGTTCTAACACCCTTGCTAACTACATTCTTGCTCAGTTTCCATGGATGTCCCCTAGTTCTCCCACCACCACCACCACACATTCTGAAAAATTTCCTCTGAATTAATGTTTAAAAACCCCTCAGTAATTTGAATGTCTCAATCATATCACCTCTTTTCTGCCTATTAACCAGTTTCTGTAACTCACAAATCTTCAACCTGTTCTTGTAAGGTTTATTCCATAGACCAGCTACCATCTTGGTCACTCGCCTCTGAATCCTCTCTATCTCCTCCCCATCACCAAGAAACCTTGGTGCCAGATCTGCACACAGTAGTCAAGATGGGGTCTTATCAAGGCTCTGCTCCTCAAAGTATTCTTCAGTAACCAAATGAGTGATCTGATGAGCTGATTTAGCCACTTTTGCTATGTTACCTCTAAACTTTAATTCCCTGTAGACCAACACTCCCAAATCTCTGTCTTTGTCAGTTTCCTGGAGTACGATTCCACCAATGTGGTATACTGATAATCTTTTCCCCCCATAATGCACGACCTTACACTTTGCCACATTAAACTGACATCCATTCTCCTTAGCTCAGGCTGCCAATCTATCCAAATCATACTGCAAAATTTTGACATCATGCGTATTCACTATTGCTCTACCATCTTTGCATCATCAGCAAATAATGTAACAGTTCCTCTCAGATCCTTTCCTATATCATTAATGAACAAATTAAATAGCAGTGGTCCAAGAACAGAATCCTGCAGCAGACCGCTAGTCCCAGGCCTTCTTTTGGACTCTACTGTTGAATAAACTACTTTCTGATATGTCTCCATCAATCGCCCTCCTATCCATCTCACCAACCCTATATCCATCCGCATGTGCTGCAGTTTACTGATTAGAATTCCATGTGGCATCCTGTTAAAGGCCTTTGCAAAGTCCAACACTGTAAACCCATTATCCTTATCCAATTCAGATGCCACTGTATTATAAAAGGTGAGCAAATTACTGAGGCATGACTACCCTTCACAAAACCATATTACCTGCCATACATTATTCCATTTCCATCTATCCATTCCTGTATTTTGCTCTTGACCAACTTCTCCAATACTTTGACAATGACTCCTGATATTATAGAAACCTCGCACTCAAACACATTAACATTATGGTCAATTTTGATGTCTCCTCTCTATTCACCAGTTTCCTCATTTAAAGACACTTTAGACTTCATTCAAACTGAATTTTCTCCAGATATTTCAGTCTTGTTTATGTTCACTGTGAACTCTGCCTATTTCGTTTGGCAAAGAAAATTCTACAAACAAATAGTGGGGACAGCTATGGGCTCTCTTCTTGGAAACATTTGAAGAGAACGCTCTAACCAATATCTCATATTGGTTAGAGCGTTCACTACCATATTTACTCAAATATAGCTTGCCCTCACTTATATCTCGTACCCCTTTTATTTTATGAAAAAAAGAAATTAAAAAGTTTTGCATATACCTCGCTCATGAAAAAAAAAAAGTTTAAAAATGTAAGAAATAGATAGCAAATGTTGTTATGGCAGTTTCAGATATTTTGGAATTCAGTTGAAGAGAATCAGCATTTCAATTCAATAATGGTTGGCTTGCCTTTCTCACATGATATTTTTGTTAAAATTGCACTGATCATATGCACATCTTCACAGCTGTGCTATTTCTACCTGGCCTACTTTTGCTGTCCGTTTCCTGCTCCACTTTCACTTCTCGTTAGTCATTCGTGAAGGATTGTATCTTAACGTATCTTAAGTCTTGTAAATTACTGGTAATTTTTGTTTGATATATGGAGAAACATTCAAGTTACAGTGTTGGTTTTAAACTCAGTTATGATAAAATCAAAGATCATATGATTCCGAAATGATAAAAGGACTAATAAAATAACAAAACTTTTTGTTGTTTCAATGTAATTACAGAAGGATTATTGCTAAAGATTCAGATAGCCGATCATGTAAATATCATTTATAATTAAAATTTAAATGCATTCATTTTATAAGTAATGTGAACAATTATAAATTATAATGAATACTGAAGATTTAATTATAAACCTCAATTTAGTTTTTTTTTTCTTGAAAAACTTTAGTTTTTAATAATCTCCGCATATATCTCGCACCACGATTTTTTAACTGTTTTTTTTTTTTTTGGAGGGGGCAGTGTGAGTTATATTTGAGTAAACACAGTATTTGGCTATGTTTTGTTGATGATATATTCTCTGTTTGGCTGTCTGGCCTGGATGCTCTCAACATATTTTTGACCCACCTAAACAATCAACATTCCAGGATTTACTTCACAATAGAAAAGGAAAATGAAAACTTTCTTCCTTTCCTAGGTATACTTTAATTACATGCCATCCAGATGGATCCCTGGCATTCTCTGTTTACAGAAAACCCACACTTCCTCTCCAGAACAGAGACTACACCAAAGCTATCAATATTCCATATATCCAAGGCCACCTCTGAATAACTAACAAAAATCTTAAAAATAATACAATCCTTCAACCACTTACAGACCATGTAAAATCTTAACATTTCTTATCCATTCCACCAAAGACTCACCAAAATCCCTAGACTTGCCAGGTGTTATCAGGTCCCCTATAGTTGTAAACTATATTATGGTCAAACAGGTAGAATTGCTGTGTTTTCATCATTACAGCCACTCAGGACTTGCTGATCATGATTTGGACACCTGTTATAGAATACACTGGAAGAAAGTCACTCACAGTAAATACAGAAGACTTTTCCTTGAATCAGCTTCAGCCTTAAGAACTACCTTAACCTCAACAAATTTCGTTGCATGAAACTTCTCTAAATTTTAGCAGCTTTCATCCTCTGTACTTCAGCCCAATAGCACCCAATTTAGCCACCCACTAGGGGCACTGTTTAGCACTTTAGGCCTGCATGTATATACCTTATTATATTTTGTTCCCTGACGATGGCAATTTGAGTTTTGTGAAATATTGGAAGTATTAGTTAAATTATTTTAGGTAATATTAGTCTACGTTGTAATTTGCATAAAAAAATATAGTTATGAATAGCCAACATATAAGCTTTACCACAAGACTAAGGTGGTAAATGTCAGGTCTATGGAATGAATACAAGGAGAGATTGTGGGAATGCAAATTACTGAGCCTTGTGAATAGAAGAGGGATATGATTGAGACATATAAGTTGGTGATGGGTTATTATGAGAATTTTGTGAATTGAATTTTTAATGTAGTAGAGTGAGGCAAGTGTTTGTTATTGTATGTTAATGATATTGGATTGGGTTTAACTAGTGATATCCAGCTGTTTGCAGATGATGCAAAACTGGGGAGAGCAATGCACAGTCAGGCTGATATTAATGCCTTACAAGAGGACTTGAATGGATTGCATGAATGGGCAGGTAAGTGGAACTGTCAGTTCAATATTGCCAAGTGTAAGGTTTTGAGATTTGGTAAGCAACGCTGGATGCCAAGTATACATTTGGTGGGGAAACTTTAACAAAAGTAGAGGAGATGAGAAATCTAGGAGTGATGGTGGACAAGGACCTGAAATTCAGGGACCACATTGCACTAGTTGTGAAGACATCACATTGAATAATGGCAATGTTGCAGAGAAACCTGACATGCAGAAATAGAGAGGTTATGATTCCATTGTATAGGGCCTTGATCAGGCCTCATATGAATTATTGTGCACAGATTTGGTGGCCGGGTTTTCATGAGAATCAGGATATGTTGGAAAGGATACAGAGAAAATTCACACAGGTAGTCAGTGGTCTTTGGAATGTGGAGTACGAGGACAGATTGAGAGAATGCAAGTTGCAGAGCCTCGTGAATAGGAGGAAGCGGGAGATATGATTGAGACATAAACTGGTGGATGTGGACACATTATTATTACGGGCAACTCCATGGAGTCCATAGACTCATCGAGGGAGGCCCTAACATCATATCAAGAACAACTATTTGACATTCACACAGTATCTATCATACTTTGCCTAGAACTCATTTACAGTCATGGTGCCCACAACAGACTCTGGCAGCTTATTCCACTCATTCACCACTCTCCAAGTAAAAAATCTAGCTCTAACACCCTTGCTCACCACACTCTTGCCCAGCTTCCATGTATGGCCCCTAGTCCTCCCACCACCGGTCCTGTTCTCAAAAATATCTTCTGGATTAATCTTATAGAAACCCTTCAGTAATTTGAATGTCTCATTCATATCACCCCTTTACTGCCTATTAGCCAATTTCTGCAACCCACAAATCTTCAACCTGTTCTCATAAGGTTCATTCCATAGACCTGCTATCATCTTGGTCACTCATCTCTGGATCCTCTCCACCTCCTCCCCATTCATAAGAAACCCTGGCCCATATGTGAGCACAGCACTCTAGATGGGGTCTTGTCAAAGCTCAATACAGAGGAACAATAACCTGTTTCTCTCTGCTTGTTAAAGTATTTTTCAGCAACCAAGTGATTTGATGAGCTGATTTAGCCACTTTTGCGATGTGCTCCCTAAACTTCGACTCCTATCCACCAACACTCCCAAATCCCTGGCCTTGTCAATCTCCTGCAGTACAGTTCCACCAATGTGATATACTGCTGCTAATCTTTTCACCCCAAAATGCATAACCTTACATTTTGCAACATTAAATTGACATCCATTCTCCTTAGCCCAGTCCTCCAAACTATCCAATTCATCCTGCATAATTTTGACATCCTGTGCACTCACTATTGCTCTACCCAACTTTGCATCATCAGCAAACAAATGAACAGTTCCACTCAGATCCTTTCCTATATCGTTAATGAACAAATTGAACAGTAGTTGTCCATGAACAGAACCCTATGGCACACCACTAGTCACAGGCCGTCTTTTGGACTCTACTCCTGAATAAACCACTGTCTAATATCTCTCCATCAACCACCCTCCTATCCATCTCGCCAACCCTATATCCATCCCCATATGCTGCAGTTTATTGATTAGAATTCCATGTGGTATCCTGTCAAAGGCTTTCGCAAGGTCTAGTAGAATCACTGTAAACCCATTACCCTTATCCAGTTGAGCCTTGTGTTATAAAACGTTTGCAAGTTACTGAGGCATGATCTACCCTTAACAAAACCATGCTGTCTCCCATACAGTATCCCATTTTCATCTATCGAATCCTGTATTTTCCTCTTGACTATTTTCTCCAAGACCTTGACAACGCTTCCTGATATGCTGATTGGTCGGTAATTTACAACAGCAGTCTTGGAACCTCCTTTATGCAGTGGAACTGTTTTCCCCTCTTTCCTCCCCCTTGGGTCTAACCCAGGCCCGAGACTCAAATTAAACAAAATGGTCAAGGTCACTGACGATTCTTTAGCCGCTTCACGTATGACATTGAAATTTTTTAAGATGCAGTTGGATGAGCATTGAATGCAATAGTGAGTACCTCCCACGATGAGTCTCTGACTCCATTGAAGTCGGGTGTTGATAATAATAAGTGTAGAACTAGACTGTTCCTTGTTCCATGTAGGATGTGAGCAGAGGAGTGAGAAGCAGGTTCTTTACATAGAGAGTGATAATTGAGTAGGATGGATTTCTTTTTCCATGAGAGAGAGAGTATAGACGTCCTGCAATGAGTCTTTTGACCCCATGGTGATGAGGTGATGATGATAACAACAACAACAGGACATTTGCCCTTCAGTTGGAAATGACTGGAGTTTAGTTGTCATTAGGATGAGTGGAATCTTAGTGAGTTAATTACTTTCATGCAGAGGGAGCATTTTTTTTTTTCCTCTCCCATTAACTGAATTCATCGTCTTGCATATAGGTAAATAATCTGGGAACTGTACACAACTTAATAAATGTAGATTCTATGAAGATGTGATGTAGTAATAAACTCTGATCTTCTCAGTATTATTTGTGGGACAAAAATAACATTGTCAGTGTTATGAAAGTTTTTCCATCTTCATATTTTATATTTTTACCCTTTATATAACGTTGTTTGGCTCCCAGGGATATTTTCTTTTTGAAACTGACAAATTTATATTTTTACTGCACCAGCCAGTTTCCTATAACAAGAATATAATTCAAGTTCAGGGAAATATTCCTAGGTCTACAGGTGTATATAGATCGAGTATATAGATTTTAAATCTATATACTCGATCACGACTACAAGGTACCAATTCAAATTGGTACCTTGCAGTCGTGACCTAAGATCTAATCTCAAACATATATTTATCTAAACTCCTTCCCGCTATTGGTTCTATTTTCACAAGTGGTAGCTTGACACCTCGAAATCAGGCATGACTCAGGTTTAAGTAACAAAACATGTTTATTAATCCTAAAAGACAAGTACATAAATTATGCATCAAATTATTAAGACTTCTAAGTTCCTAGCTAAGTGAATATCTTATGCTGAGCTAGACAAACAGTTCAATACTAATCAGACTCTCATACATAAACTGACATGCTAAGTCATATAATCCTAATGGAAAGCAAAACAGTATCACATTCAAATTAAATCCTTTCATCCACGTTACTCTAAACCAGATAATTCACAACTTATTTCTTTCTTAGTTAAATTTGTTCAACTTAACAAAAGGTTCTCACTACTTCAATCATATACAAATTAGAGATTCATCCTATACAATTCTTTGTTTAATAGAATTGGCTGTATTGATTACTTTATCCTATTTTTCTCTAATATGTCCTCATTTTGCTTTATCAAGTCACAAATTCTATCTTCTAACAATTCCAAGATATAAAACAAAAGGATCTCTACATTACCAAGTCCTTCCGAAGATCTATTAACGACCACGTGTTTCTCGGGTCATCCTTCGTTTTTGCTATCTCTGGGTCAGGCCTCATAACTAAGTTGTTCCTCTCACTGCTACCGAATACAATCTGGTTATGGCTGGAACTAAGGGTTTTCTCCGCTCCCTCAGGTTGGTCATCCAATGGCTGGCACGATTCTGCATGAGCTATTGATACTTGTACGGCTCTCCGCGGAATACTTCTCAGTGTTATCAGGAATACGGCCCACTGTCTGACGACATAGCACCCCGGCTCTTCCTATCTCCGATCACTCGTTGAGAGTCCTCGATATCAAAATTCCAGAAAGGAAAAAAAAGGCCTGTAACTTGGTGCGTATTCCTTATGCATTCTTTTTCAGCGCCCTCTTTCTCTGTATTCTTTTCCTCACGATCCATAACTTGCATCCCCCTTGCTACTAGGTGTTGTTTTTGAGGAAAGTGCGCTTACATCAGCTTCCCCATAAATTGCAGCCTTTGGCGTTATGGTAAGCACATGCAGCCCAGACGTGACCTTTGATCTGTTAGTCATTGCCTGTCTGGTGACTTACAATATTTTGATAGCTTAATAAGACATAAAATAAGCTAGTATTTCCTTTACATATAATGCCAATCTGACATAATTCCAAATCTTAGCTTTCCGTCTGACAAATATTTCCAATACATTACACATACTGATATACACTTTCACATACAACAACTTAGGTGTTTCTCACCTTCTGCTGGTAAGCAGGTATTATGCAATTTTTTTATATTTTTGTCAAACTTTTATGTTAGATTCCTGAATGAATAACTTGTCAAGAGGTTCTACATTCAGAGTCTAACAAAGGTCCCCTCTTTAATAAAATTTTTTTTTTCAAAAAATTTTTTGTTAAGTGTCCCTCATTTCATTTTCCCCCCCTCAGTTCTCTGGGGTTGACCCTTCCATTCTGTTTGATGTGAGCATAATTAATAAACAGAGATGTGAATTTAATAAATAACTTGTTATATTCACATCTCTGTCTGCAATATCTTCATCTAGGCGTCTCCTTTCTTCTGCATGGTCTAATTTGTCAGGGTTTTCTAAAACCAGTGTTGAAGAGGTATTGCTCTGTTCTACATTTGAAAACTCTATGTACACTGTCTCCCTTGGTTAGTCTGTGCTTTCTCCCTTTCAGGTGTTTTCCGTGCAAGTTGGTATCCCCCCCCCCTTTTCCTGTGTTAGCGATTCCCTTTCAACCTCTATAATCTTTCTTCTCCCTTTGAAACAAACTTCCCTACTAGCATAATTATAGGAGAAACTGTACCTAGACAGGAAGTCATTTCCTAGGATTAATCCTAAGTGTGGAGAAGAATATTTTGGCAAAATTAGAAAGTTGTGCCAGACACACATGCAAAATGCTGGTAGATTGATCTTCAGTCTCACAGACTTTGTAGCTTGGGTGATTATTATTATCATTAAAAAAAAAAGGTTGGGTGATTGAGAAGGATATTCCTAGTAGTTTGATGGGCTCCCTTAGAAACTTTATCCTCCCTTTTACATAAGATTCTAAGTCCCTGAAACAACATCCTGATATGATCGAAGCCTGTGAGCCAGTATCAATAAGTGCTCTAAGTTTTCTTCCACATAACCTTCCTTCAACCGTCATTTCAAGGTTGTCTCTGGTCCCCTTTTTCTTTCTCCATTTCTCTTGCTTACCAAACATGAGATTTAGCCTCAGCAAAGTCTCCATTCGTCTTGCCTTGTCTGCTGAAACAGTTTCTGGCAATGTGCCCCAGCTTACTGCACTTGTAACATCTTGGGGGCTCACGAAGTTAACCCCTGGCGTTCTCTCCGTCCGAGGACACAGAAGGGGTGCTTTTGCACTGGGTGGATAGCTCCGACAGTCTTTCTATTATAGAGTCCACTCTTTTAAGCAGTGGTTCTTGCATCTTTTCAAATTCCGTGTGAATCAGGATAGTGGTCCTTTCTTCATTTGAGTGGACGCTTTCTGTGTTATTCATAGAGCCTGACTGTAGTCAGTTAAGCACCGCATTGAGACATTCCCTTACTGGTTGTTGCAATCTCTCAACCTCCTGCTTAATTATGGAATGGATTTCATCTTGATTGGGAATGCCTCTTGTGATTTGACAATATGACTTAGCTCTACTCTCCTCACTCTGTTTTTGTGCTTTCTGTTGCTCAAACTTTTCCTTATCTCCTTTTGTAGTGCTTATGTCTCTACCATTATCCTTTTCTTCCTTAATTACCCTGACATGCACAGAAGCAACTGCGAGACTAATATCTCCTAGCAACTGTTCTCATTCTGTTACAGCCTTGTAGCATTCAGCTAAATTGGATAATGCCTTTTCCAAAGGCTGTCTCTCTCGACTCCTCTCTCAGGCCTATTCGGAAATGTTGGAAGACTGCCCAGTCTAGGTGACGTTTGTCTTCACTGGGGGACGTCAAAGGTATCTGAGAGAGTGAGTAGTCTGTTGTAAAAATCAGATACCTTCTCCCCATCCCCTTGTATCATCTTTTTGCAGCTTCCAAAGATTTGGCCCTACATTTTTCACTGGAAAATTGTGAGATTAAGATCTCTTTAAATTTTCCGTAATCACGAGTTTCTTTCAGCATTGGTGCTGATTGAAAGTAAGTCTTGGCCTTCCCTACCAACTTGCTGCATAACAACCCAAGAAGCTGGAAGTCAGACCATCTGCCAATCCTTCTTAGTTCTTCTACAAAATCGAAAAACGTAACTACATCATCGGTCTCTTTCCCTGAGAACTGTGGAATTACTTGCTGGGGATTTATTATTCGGAAAAATTCTGAATCGTCCAATTCAGAACAGGTCAGGTGAGACATACCTGTTATCAGCTTACAATTTATCAAATTTAACCCTTTTCCAAAATCTTTCAATTCCAATACTTGCCTGATTACCTGATTCGAGTTCAAAACCACTTATGATGATTAAGGATCTACTCAGTTAAATTTCAGGGGCCCTAATCAAATCTTGCCGACTGCTGCGCCATTGTTATGAAAGTTTTTCTATCTTTATATTTTATATTTTTACCTTTTAAATAATCTTGTTTGACTCCCAGGGATATTTCCTTTTTAGAAACTGGCAAATTTATATTTTTACTGCGCCAGCCAGTTTCCTATAACAAGAATATAATTCAAGTTCAGGGAAATATTCCTAGGTCTACAGGCGTATATAGATCGAGTATATAGATCTTGGTACCTTGCAGTCGTGACCTAAGATCTAATCTCAAACATATATTTATCTAAACTCCTTCCCACTATTGGTTCTATTTTCACAAGTGGTAGCTTGACACCTCGAAATCAGGCATGGCTCACGTTTAAATAACAAAACATGTTTATTAATACTAAAAGACAAGCACATAAATTATGCATAAAATTATGAAGACTTCTAATTTCCTAGCTAAGTGAATATCTTATGTTGAGCTAGACAAACAGTTCAATACTAATCAAAGTCTCTTGCATAAACTGATATGCTAAATCATATAATACCAATTGGAAGCAAAACAATGTCACATTCAAATTAAATCCTTTCCTCCACGTTACTCTAAAACAGATAATTCACAGCTTATTTCTTTCTTATTTTTTTACTAAATAATTTAAGGAAATTACAATGTGAACTAGGATATACATTAAAATAAATTTTAATATACTTCAATATTTCGGCAACGTCACATTGCCATTTTCAAGAAACTTAAGAACAACACACGTGCCTGCAGGCACAACAAACAGTAAAGGAGGAAGAAGCAGGAAACTATTATTTCTCCTAAAGTCCTGATTGTGCCCCATGGTGGGCAATGTTGGTATTCTTGGGCGATTGGGCTGAAGGTCTTCTGATGTAGGTTCCCAAATTTGAGGCAGTCTCATGCAGCCAAATTTGTTGAGGTTTGGATTGTTTCTTAGGGCTGAAGCTGATTCCACGAAAAGCCTTTCATGTTTGTATTTACTACGGTGTACTATCGTGGCTTTCTTCCACCATATTCTATGGTAGGTATCCAACACATGGTCAACAAGACCAGAGTGGCTGTATTGGTGAAACCGGATGTCGTCCTTGTGTTCTGAAATTCTGATATTGGCTGTCCTGCCTGTTTTGCCAAAGCAGGACAGCTTACAGCTGCAAGGGACCTGGTATACACCAGGTAGGTCTAGGGGGTGGAGAGGTTGGTCTTAGTAGAGCGGATAATGGATGCCAATTTTTTTATATGGTCTGTAACAAGATGTTAAGTCATGTTTTTTTAGGATTTTTGTAATTTTTTCCGATGATATATTGTATGGTGATGGATTTAGAGTAATCCTTGGTGTGGGGGTTGTGGTTTACTGTTTTCAATATTTTTTTTTTTTTTGGGGGGGGAGCCATTGGCTGAGAAAGTGTTGAGAATGTGATTTAGTTCTGTGGTTAGGGCATTGTTATTTGAACAGATAATTTAGCACTGTTGTGTAGTGTCTTAATAACTCCGTATTGTTGCGAGGAGGGGTGGTGGGATTGTTGGTGAATGTATCTTCCTGTATGGATGGGTTTTCTATAGACTGAGAAATCCAAGACTCCATCAAACTGGAGGGTGACTAGTGTGTCTAAGAAAGGAAGGCAGTTGTTTTTTTACTCTTCCAGGGTGAATTTGATTCTGGGGTGTTGGTTGTTTATATATGTTAGGAAGGAGAGGAGTTCATCGGAGCCATGTGGCCAAATAGCGATAGCGAAGCCAAATGGTTGGTTTTTGTGGGGCAGAGTTTAAGGCTTTCTCTTCAAAAGTTTCCATTTAAAAGTTGGCCAAGGGTGGGGAGAGTGGAGAATCCATGGCTGTCCCCTCTATTTGTTTGTAGAATTTTCCTTGCTTAACAGAATAGCCTGAGTTCATTGTGAACTGAAAAAGGGCTGTGATATCAGGAGGAAATTTAGCTTGAATTAGCTCTAAGGATTCTTTGAGTGGGACATTTGTGAATAAGGAGGAGTCATCAAAACTGACCATTATGTCAGTGTGTTTGAGTGTAAGGTTTTCTATGCTGGCTTTGAAGTGGGCTGAGTTTTATGTGTGAAGGTGTGTTGCCAGTATAGTGTGAGAGAGCTTTGGCCAAATGTTTAGCTAGTTTGTATGTGGGGGGAATCAATGCCATCCACCATGGGACGTAATGGCACATTTTCCTTATGTGTTTTTGGGAGTCCATAAATATGGGGGGGGGGGTATCGAGTTAAATGGTTTTAATTTGTTAGTGATTTCCACAGGCCAAGAAGTGACCTTCTTAAGGAGCCTGTTGAGTTTTCTAATTTGTGAGTTGGTGGGATTGTACTCGATAGGGAGGTAAGCAGCCTGATCTAACAATAAAGCTTTCAGCTTACCTGTGTAATCCTTTTGGATAAGCAATACTGTGGCATTCCCTTTATCAGCTTTGGTGATTATTATTTTCTTGTTTTTCTTTAATTTCAGTAGAGATTTAATTTCCTTACTGCGCATGTTGGCTTTTGGTGGTTTAGCTTTGGTTAGAACACAAGCTACATCCAGTTTAATATCTTTGGCAACATGGTTTGGAAGGTGTCGTATCCCGCGTTCAATTCTTATAATATCTTCAGCAGGTATTCTTCTGGGCGTGATGGCGAAGTTGTGGCCATGTGGGTGTCGAGTGCTTCATTTTTTACACTAAATGGCGAAAGGTTGACTACCGTTTCGGTAGGAAGTTGTGGTTTCGAGAGAGAGTTCTTTTTTAAATTTTCAAATTTTTTGATGTGTCGATCTCGTACTTTTTTAAATTCTTTCTCCGCTGCAGTGCACGAGATGTCGTATAAAATAGACCAAATTTCGTGGCTTAAGGCGCTTGAAAGGTCATCTTGGAGCCTGTATAGCTAAGTTAGCATCATTCAGGAAACGGCGAGTAGCGGCAGTTTGTTCTCTGAGTAAGGCTTGGCCTGCATGGTTATAAATATGAACAGCCTTTTGCGAACAGAAACGGTGTTTGAATTTCACACAGTTAGGAATTACCTTGTTATCCCGGCAGCGTTTTAGGAAGGCGACACGATTCAGTTCTCTTGATAGCTTTAACTTCATTTTACCGTTATGGCATGCCTTAACGTTGCGATATCATCTCCATGGATTATCGTAATTCTCGTGGAAAGGCTTAGACGTTGGTTATGCATTTTTTATTAAGTAATTTAAGGAAATTACAATGTCAACTAGGATATACATTAAAATAAATTTTAATATATTTCAGTATTTCGGCAACGTCACGTTGCCATTTTCAAGAAACTTAAGAACAAGACACATGCACGCAGGCACAACAAACAGTATATGAGGAAAAAGCAGGAAGCTATTATTTCTCCTAAAGTCCTGATGGTTTCTTATGCGTGGATAGGCTTATGTGTTCAGCAGACATTTTTGGAATACATTTCACGGTTTGATATGAACACAGATGATTAAGAAAATAACTATTTTCATTTGTAACAAACTTTGTGTTGTGTGCTCTGAAGATGCTGGATATAATACCAGCGAAATATTAGCTTTTAAGTTAATAAATAGTTATTTTATTAATCATCTGTGTTCATATCAAACTGTGAACTCTATTACAAAAATATTTCTTTCTTAGTTATATTTGTTCAACTTAATGAAAGGTTCTCACTACTTCAATCATATACAAATTAGAGATTCAACCTATACAATTCTTTGTTTAATAGAATTGGCTGTATTAATTACTTTATCCTATCAAAGTTCTCTAATATGTCCTTGTTTTGCTTTATCAAGTCACAAATTCTGTCTTCTAACAATTCCAAGACATAAAACAAAAGGATCCCTACATTAACAAGTCCTTCCGAAGGTCTATTAACGACCACGTGTTTCTCGGGTCATCCTTTGTCTTTGCTATCTCTGGGTCAGGCCTTGTAACTAAGTTGTTCCTCTCACTGCTACCGAATACAATCTGGTTATGGCTGGAACTAAGGGTTTTCTCCGCTCCCTCAGGTTGGTCATCCAGTGGCTGGCACGATTCTGCATGAGCTATCGATACTTGTACGGCTCTCCACGGAATACTTCTCAGTGCTATCAGGAATACAGCCCACTGTCCGACGACATAGCACCCCGGCTCTTCCTATCTCCGATAACTCGTCGAGCGTCCTCAATATCAAAATTCCAGAAAGGCAAAAAAAGGTCTGCAACTTGGTGCGTATTGCCTTATGTATTCTTTTTCAGTGCCCTCGTTCTCTGTATTCTTTTACACACGATCCTGTAACTTACATCGCCCTTAGGTTGATCCTTTGCTTTCCCCCTTGCTACTAGGTGTTGTTTTCGAGGAAAGTGTGCTTACATCAGCTTCCCCATAAACTGCAGCCTTCGGCGTTATGGTAGGCACGTGCGGCTCAGACGGCCCAGACCTTTGATCTGTTAGTCATTGCCTGTCTGGCGACTTATGATTTTTTGGTAGCTTAATAAGACATAAAATAAACTAGTATATCCTTTACATATAATGCTAATCTGACATAATTCACGATCTTAGCTTTCTGTCTGACAATAAATATTTCCAATACCTTACACATACTGATATACACTTTCACATACAACAACTTAGGTGTTTCTCACCTTCCACTGATAATCAGGTATTATGCAATTTTTTATATTTTTGTTAATCTTTCATGTTAGATTTCTGAATGAATAACTTGTCAAGAAGTTCTACATTCAGGGTCTAACATCAGCTTCAATATTACCATTAGGAAGTTGAAGACATAAATTCTCATCATCGTCGTCATCAAATTCCTGCCATGTACCCACAAGGGGTGTACAGGATATGATAGTACTACATAAAAAAATTATATCATTACTAACTTCCTATCTATAATTTTCTTCCAAATCAGTCTGTTACTTGTCAAGACTCCAGTATTATCAGATCTTATATTTCTATCGTCTAAGGCACTTTGTACCGTATCAATACACCTATAACTTAGTCTTCCACTGGGTCGTTTTGTTGCCAACCTGGCAGAAAACACTTGTTTTGCTAATCTTTCCTCGCCCATTCTGTTTAGGTGACCATACCACCTGAGATTAGTTCTGCTAACGCATTCCTGGATGCTGACAATGTCAAGTTCTTTCCTAATATCCTCGTTTTTAATACGATATTGCCATTGATGCCATCTGTTCACGTCTATAATCTTTCTCAGAACTCTCATATCTGCGGCCACTAGTCTTTGGTCAAGTGTTTTACTTCTGACCCAGCTCTCAGATCCATAAGTTAAAACTGATTTGAACACTTTCTTGTATACAGCTAATTTAGTGTTCTGACTAAGTTCTCTCTTATTCCATATGAATTTATTCAATTGACTTCACTTCATACCAGCTTTGCTGATTCTGTTGTTTATTTCTATATTTAATTTACCATCTTCAGTAAAAATCGTGCCTAAGTAGCTGACATGTTTTACTTGTTCCATAGGTTCTCCATTCACAACACAATGAGAAGAAACACACGTATAAACCACAGTGAAAATTATTTAATTGTAAATATTTCATCCTAAGTATCTTAGGACATCATCAGTACAGTATTTAAACAAAAATTAGGAATAACATACAGTTAGGGCACATGATTACAATAGAATCTCATGAAAACGTGCATAATGTGCTAGTAGTACAAAAAAAAAAAAAAAAAAAAAAAAAAAAAAAAAAAAAAAACGTTAATTATTTAACACAGTTTTGTATGATAATTTCCCATACTTTAGGAATAGTAAGAACGTCGTTGCGGTTTAGGTTTGGTCTGTGTAGTAGGGCTTCAGAAAGCCCTACTACACAGACCAAACCTAAACCGCAACGACGTTCTTACTATTCCTAAAGTATGGGAAATTATCATACAGAACTGTGTTAAATAATTAACGTTTTTTTGTTGTTTTTGTTGTTGTACTACTTTAGCACGTTATGCACGTTTTTATGAGATTCTAATGTAATCATGCACCATAACCGTATGTTATTCCTAATTTTTGTTTAAATACTGTACTGATGATGTCCTAAGATACTGTGGATGAAATATTTAAATTAAATATTTCTCACTGTGGTTTATACGTGTGTTTCTTCTCATTATGAACGCACCACAGGTTTCGTTATTTAAAAAAATTCACAACACAGTTGACATTTTCAATGATTCTGCCTCTTTTCATTGTCTTTGTCTTTTTATTGCTGACCTTCATATCATATCTATTACAACAGCTATTCAATTTAGTCAGAGAATCTTGCACACTTGTAGCGGATTTATTTAAAAGTATAACATCATCCGCATAAAGCAAAGAGCTGACATTTACATCTCTAATTTTGATATCATGTTTAATACCACTTTCCTTCATAATGTGATCCATATAAATAATGAATAACAGAGGAGATAATGTACATCCTTGCCTCACACCAGATTTAACATTAAACCATCTTCTGTACTTCCTTCAATTCTAACTGCTGACTTACAACTCAAATAAAGACGAAGTATGGCTTGATATAATGCCCCATTGACACCATATAACTGTAGCGTATTGAATAGCTTCTCTCTTGGCACCTTGTCATATGCCTTTTCGAAATCGACAAAACTTAAGTACAGATCTTTGTTATATTCCCATGCTTTCTCGACTATTTGTCGTAAAGTGAAGATCTGATCCTGACAGCCTCTGTTTGGACTGAATCCAGCTTGTTCTTCACCAAGCTTTTTTTCCACAATTCTTCTCAACCGTTTCTCAAGTATACTTGCATAGATCTTGCCAGGAACACTCAGTAGGGAAATACCTCTGTAATTCTCACATTCAGTTTTATTTCTCTTTTTATATATGGGTACTATGAGAGCTGTACTCCAATCATCAGGAATTCGTCCCTCTGTCCAGGCTTTCTGACCGATGCAGTGCAGCCACTGTAAGACTCTTATACCAGCATACTTCAGCATTTCTGGTCGAATATCATCTACTCCTGCTGCCTTTCCACATTTCAAGCCTTTGATGGCTTTTTCTACTTCAAGTATGGATATGTATTCCTGACTGCATGCCTGGTCAGTGTTTTTTACCACTGTGCTGTCATCACTGCTTGTTTCATTTAGCAGTTTTTCAAAGTAATTACTCCATACTTCAAGGATATCTTTTTCTCCAGTTTTCATGTCACCTTTATCATCTCTAACTCCTTTTACAGCACTCTTTCCTCCACTCCTAAGCTTCTTCAACAACCTCCAGAATATTTTGCCACCTTCTTGATATTTATTTTCTATATTCTTGCCAAAGTCCTCCCATGACTTTTGTGTAGCTAGTTTTACACAGTGTTTAGCATTCTTGCATTTTATTATTATTATTATTATTATTATTATTCAGGCCTCCAAGGAGTCAAAAGACTCATCGAGGGAGGTCCTTTCTAAGACATAAAGTCTGTCAAGACTCATCGAGGGGAAGTCCCCCCCTGAGAAACACAAAGTTTATCATACCACTCCTTAAACCCACTGACCGTTCTCGCTCCCACCACTCCATCAGGCAATGCATTCCACGGCTCAACCACCCTCCACACAAAGAAACCACTCCTTACCCTCTTGCTCACAGTTTCCTTTCGTAACTTCCAGGGATGGCCTCTTGTCATCACTCCTTCCCGCTGATCAACCAAGCGAAAGAACTCCCCAGTGTCAACCCTGTAACCACCTCTCAACAGTTTAAAAGTCTCAATCATATCACCTCTCCTTCTTCTATCCACCAAACTCTGCAATCCACATTCTCTAAGCCGATCCTCATAACTATCCTTGTACAGCCCTGAAACCATCTTTGTCATCCGTCTTTGTATCCTTTCCACGGTTAATTTATCCCCTTCAAATCCTGGGGACCAAATCTGAGAACAATAGTCCAAGTGTGGTCTGATCAGAGACTTATACAACGGAATGATAACCCTCTTATCTCTGCAGGTCAGTGTCCCTCTCATAATAGCAGCAATCCTCTGTGTTACCTTCACCACCTTTGCAATATGTCCCCTAAACTTCAGGTTTCTATCAATCATCAACCCCAGATCTCCCGTCTCCCCCACTTCCTCCAGCACAACTCCTCCCATAGAGCATGCAGCATCCCATCGATGCCTCCCAAACCTCAAGACCTTACATTTTGCTGCATCAAACTGACACCCCCATTCATCCGCCCATCCATCCAGCCCATTCAAATCCCCTTGCAGGGCCACCACATCTGCACCACCACCAATAATCCCTCCAAGCCCCGCATCATCCGCAAACAACCGAATATCCCCCTGCAATCCACTGGCTATGTCATTGATATAAAGGTTAAACAATATAGGTCCTAGTACTGAGCCCTGTGGGACCCCACTTGTAACCCTCTGCCTCCTGGAAACTGCTCCACCATACACAACTCTCTGATACCTATCAGACAGCCAATCCTGAATCCAGTTGACCAATCTGACATCCAGACCCATGTGCTGCAACTTAAATATCAGCTTATCATGTGGCACCCTGTCAAATGCCTTCGCCAAGTCTAAGAAAATTGCAGTATATGCCTTTCCCTCATCTAATGCTCTTGTAACTTTATTATAAAAGGCTAGCATATTGCTAAAACAAGAGCGTCCTTTCACAAATCCATGTTGATTCTCACAGATAACATTACCCTCATCTGCCCAATGCTGTACACGGTCCCTCACTACTTTCTCCAAGATCTTAACAACTACTGATGACACACAGACTGGCCTATAATTAGACACTTCCAGTCTGTTACCACCCTTATGCAATGGCACTATCTTACCTTCCTTCCATTCCCTGGGCACCTTTGCCAAAGCCAGACTTTCATTGAAAAGCCACGTTAAAGGTATTGTCAATTCCCTAGCACATTCTCTCAAAACTCGTGGCGAAATACCATCCAGTCCCACAGCTTTACTGACATCCAGAGTACTCAGTATCTGAAACACACTCTCCTCCTGTACCTCCAGACCTCGTACCAGTCCTATCCCTCTAGCATTAAAACTGACTCCTCTAGGATGAAATACTCCAATAAAGTGTTCATTGAACAATTCCACTATGTCCTCTGCATCAGTCACTCTATTCCCATTTTTATCCCACAATATCATTCTTCTACAGTCATTTCTCCTCCTACTGGCCACATAGCTAAAAAATTCCCTAGGATTTTCTTTGGATCTTAGGGCCAATCTCCTCTCATATTCCAGTTTCGCTTTCCTTACCACACGAGTCACTCTTCTGGCCTGTGTCTTATATTCCTCATGCATCTCTTCACCTGTCTCCTTATATCTCTTCCATAGCCTCTTTTTCGCATGCAATTCCTGTTTAATATTGTTTGTCATCCACTTTACTCCAAATTGCGCCCTCTTCTTCACTCGTGGTATACAACTTACCATTGCTGATAACAAATATTCTTTCACAATTTCCCACGCACTGGTGATATCCCGGCCTTCCAATTCCTCCCTCCATGAAACTTCCCGAAGTTGACTCTATATTCTAGACGAATTTGTCTCTATATTCTCTAAGAGCACAAGCTGACTTATTTGACAGGAACTTTTGATATGCTTTCTACTTTTCCTTCACTGCCTCTTTAACTTCCTGTGTCCACCAGGGAGTTCTGATTTTTTCATCCTTGCAGACAACCTCACCACATGCCTCTCTGGCAGAATCAATCAATGTTTTCTTCAGAGTTTGCCACTGAATCTCCAACGTTTGATTCCTGTTCTCAAACTCTTTCATTTTTTCTTCAATAATCTTTGTGTATTTTAGTCTACAGTTCACATCTGAGAGCTGCTCAACTTTTATTCGCTTTAAAACTTTCTTACATGTTATTCTTTTCAATATGAAATTCAATTTTATCCTGCTCAAGACTAAATAGTGATCACTTTCAATTTCAAATCCTCTGTACACTCTGGTGTCCTGCACCAGGGAGAAAACATCACTTACAACAATAACATAGTCAATGAGACTTTTCTTATTCCTAGCCTCTTCTCTTCATGTGAATTTGTGTACATTTTTATGTTGGAACACGGTGTTAGTAATAACCAGTCCATGTCCTGAGCAGAAATCCAACAGATATTTGCCATTATTATTAGCTTTGCTCTTTTCTCCACATTTTCCCAAAATATTTTTGTATGTCTCACAATCATTTCCTACTCTGCTATTTAGATCCCCAACAAGGACTAACTTTTCCTTTTTCATTGTGTCAGTTGCTTTTTCTAAAGCCTCAAAATATTCCTCCACTTCTACCTTAGTAGAACCTTCTGTGGGACCATAGGCGCAAATAAGTCTCATTGTCCAGTTCCCCATTCTCATATTTGCCCACATCACTCTACTTGAGACTGACTGCCATTCAAGAAGATTAGCCTCGTATTTTGTGTTGAATACTATGGCTACCCCTTCTTTTCCTTGGTTGTCATTGCCTGAGTATAACATTTTGTATTTATTGCTCAGAAAGATCTCACCAGTTTTGGTCGTTTTTGTTTCAGTCACCCCTATTATGTCGATCTGGTACTTATCTAATTCCTCAGCTAGCTCCATTTCTTTGCCATTCAGGCTTCTTACATTGATAGTACCAATCTTTAACTCTGGTGATGTTAAGTTGGGGTTTGTTTTCAGATTTGTTCCAGTAGTTGACTTTTCGCTCTTCACCCTGGTTCCCTGACGAAAACAACAGGGGCCTTGTTTAACCGGACGACGCCCCAGCCGGCATGAAATTTTGTCATGTTGTACCATAATTTTTTATTTTTGCTTAACCAATAAGAATACAATTTGGTCAGCTAAATCCCAAATTGCCAGCCCATCCTCATTCGTTCAGTATCCAAGATACCCAACAGGGTGCACCACGAGAAGGTGAGGATTGGACATTAGGTCAGAAGCCCTGGTCGGTTCTCCGCATTCCTTTTAAAGGCTATGTGGAGGTCTCCTCTCAGTTATACAGCTTTGACCCTTAAGCACCCTGACATAAATTCTCAATTATGCCAAACTTTGAAATGCTACTTGCTGCTGTCCAGAAGAGAGCATTCCTATTTATTGGTGACCCCTGATCACATGCTGTGTTTTTTCCATTATTATGCTCCTCTGAATATTTTTATGGACTTAGTTTCACTGAACTGGCTGTCATTCATTCCTCCTTTGAAGTTTCAAAGCTTGACGTCTATTTACTTTCTAGCAAACAAACTTCTTTTCCTTCTCATTCATCCCATCTAGCTCTGTTTTTTTGGAAATGGCTCTCTCACTTTCTTCTTTTTCCATGACCTCTTCTCCATACACCACATTGATATGCTATTGACTTTGCAGCCTTTGATGTAGAGGTTTGTTTTTGTGTTAATCATTTTACTTGAAATCACCCCTTCAAAATATTAGTTTAAATACAATATCACTGATTAAATCATCTTAAACTTATTTTGAAAAATCTTGCCCATTTTGGTTATTTTAGTTTCTTTGATATCACTTTGTGTTGACATGTTATTTCTAGAATACTTTACTTGCTTCAGTGTTTCCTACTCCACTGGTGGTGATGCCTGTCATTTAAGTTCATTCCAGTAACTGACTTAACTTTGACCTGATTTCCTTAAAGAAACAGCAGTCCTTATATAATCAAGTGATGTCTTGGCTTATATTATTATTATTATTATTATTATTATTATTATTGTTCCGGGCAACTCCAAGGAGTCAGCAGACTCATCGAGGGAATATGTTCCTATCCCATTGTCTATTCTGCATCCAAGTAGGTACTTGGGTGCAGGAGGGCAAAGGTTGAACATTGGGTCAGAATTTGTTATTTCTCCACTCTGCAATATTATTATTATGAGGGATAACACATTTTTACCCCTCAATGGATGTGTAATAATGTTGAAATTATACACCAGCAAATAAGTGAATATGCACTTGTCCCAATGATAGATCAGTTTATCAATACCAGTACTGAAGAAGTCCATGCCCACATTCAGTAACCAACATTGCACCATCTGATCAACTTCCTCATCTGTAGTGAAATTCTTTCCAGAATGGTGTTTCTTCTGGGCCGAACAAATGGAAATCTGAAGGAGCTAAGCCTAGGCTGTGTGTGTTGGGGGTGGGGGGGGGTTAGTTTCCCAGCGGTTACAGCACAACCACTCGCAAGTGGTGTGTGGAGTAGTGTAATGCATCAAAATCACACTATGGTTGTTTGTGTTGAATGTTTTCTTTCAGTTTGGCCAATGTTGCACAGTAAAGCTCTGCATTGCTTGTTCCTCTCTTCTGCAAGAAGTCCAACAGAATGCCTTGTTGATCCCAGAACAATGTGGCCATGACTTTTTGGACAATAGCAACAGATTTGAATTTTTTGTGCACAGGTGGTTGTGGATGTTTCCAGGTCATGAAATGTTGTTTGCTCTCCAGAGTACAGTGATGAGCTCACATTTCATCTGCAGTAACTAGGCAAGTGAGAAAATTCTTGTCTTTGTCGCTGTATCATAACAAATTCTCCAGATACATCCCCATACGTGTGTTGCCTTGTGCTCTTCTGACAACTTTCGGGGTGCCCACTGGGCATGCACCTTTCAAAAAGCCAAGGACCTGGTTAACCATTTTGTAAACATTGGGTTTATTCAAGTTCACTACTTGTGCAATTTCATCCAGTTTCACTCGCTGGTCTTCAAGAACAATGGTTAGTGTGCAAAATGTTGTATTTTATCTTGCTTGTTGAAGGCCTACTGCCCAATGTCAGTGTCACCATGGCCCGCTTCTTTTGACATCACCTTTTTGCCATTCACAGCAACTGGTTCATGGTGAATGTCACTTGACGAAGTCTCTTTTGCTTGCAAAAAACAAATAACTTCGTGGACACCTGTTTTGGACCACACTTACATGGTAGCCACCATCTTGCAACTGGAATTAGCTGTGAGGCAACAGTGGCACCACACTGCAATGGCAGTGTGGTGCCACTGTTGCCTCTTTTTTGAATGTTGTTAAAAGTCTGTCTGTCCACCATGTTTTTATCTCATTCTCTTTCATTATTATTAAGGCAAAAAAATGTGTTACTTTTTGGAAACCCTTCACAGCACCAGACATCCAAGGAGTCAAAATACTGATTGCTGGAGGTACACGCAAGGCTCATCAGACTATGCTTTAAACTCGTTCAGTGTGTCCTCATTTCAGACAATGACTTTATTTAATAAAGCTTTAAAATATATCACGTGTTAAGACAAGGATGTGCACTATTTCTGCTGTTATTCATTATCAAATTGATCACTTTATGAAAAAAAGTGGCATTAAACTGAGTATCAGAATCATTATCAAAATTTTTAATCTCACCTCTTGCTTTTAAGCAGGTGATGTTATATTCTTAAAATAAATCCAGCAAAAGTGTGCAGATTGTTTAACTCAGTTTGAATAACTATTGTAACAAATTTGGTATGAAAATCTGCAAAAAAAAAAAAAAAAAAAAAAAAACTATATAAAACAGAAATATCGAAACCATCAGCTGAATCTCAAATGGAGAATCTATAAAGCAAGTAAAACATTTGATCTATTTAGAAACTACTTTTCAGGAAGATAGAAAAATAATTTTGGAAATAGACAACAGAATAAGTAAAGTTTTTATGGTGGGGAGTCAGCTAAATAAATTTATATGGAATTTGATGGAAATTAGTCTCCTTAAAAATAAATACAAGACAGTGTTCAAACCAATTTGGTTTGGATCTGAGAGCTTTTTACTTCATCATCATCAAATTCCTGATATGTAACCCCCCCCCCCCCTCCAACCTCTAGAGGTGTTCTGGTTAAAGTGACAGCACTACATGATTAAGTTTACTTTATTATTAATCTCCTGTCAACAACTTTCCTACAAATCAATCTATTATTGTAAGGATTCCAGTGTTGTCATATTTAACATTCTGTGCTTCTATGCCACTTCTGATTGAATCAATCTACCTAGACCTTGGTCTTCCTCTAGGTATCTTGGCATCAAATGCCTGTTTTGTTTTACTAACTTTTCTTCACCCATTTAAGTAGCCATCCCACCTTAGATTAGCTCTGCTTACACATTCTTGAATATTAACAATGTCAAGTTCCTTTCTAATATTTTCATTTTTAATATGATTCTGCCATTGATGTCAACGGTTCACTCCCCTAATTTTTCTCAGAACCCTCATGTCTGTAGTCTCTAGTCTTTGATCAAGCTTTATTTCTAATCCAACTCTCAGATCCATAACTTAAAATTGGTTTGAACACTGTCTTGTATACTTCTAGTTTGGTGTTTTGGCAAATTTCATTCTTCATTTTTACTCTATATAAATTTATTCAGCTGGGTGCCTACCATACCAGCTTTGTTTATTCTGTTGTCAGTTTCCAGATTTAACCTCATCTTCACTAAAAACTGCGCCTAAATAGCTGAAATATTTTACTTTTTATATACGAACTCCATTCAGAATGCAGGTGAAGTTTTCTATGCTCCTGCATATTTTTATAGTTTTGGTCTTTTTGTTGCTGATTCTCATGCCAAATTTGTTGAAGCTGTTATTCAAATTAGTTATGAATCCTGGAGACTTGCACTAGATGTGTGCTTAAAGCAAAGAGCAAAATTTGACATCTCCATTTCTAATGTCAGGCCTGATGCCACTTTCTTTCATAATATGATCCATATATATGATGAATAAAAGAGAAGATAATGTGTCTTCTTGTCTTACCCCGGATTTACATGAAATCATCTTCCTGTATTTCTTTCAATTCTAACTACTGACTGACAACTTAAAAAAAAAAAAAGACTATGTATTGCTCTGTAATGTTCTATTCACTCTGTATAATTGTATTGTTTTGAAAAACTTTTCTCTAGGCAGTTTGTCATATGCATTTCCCAGATCTACAAAACTTAACTACAGATCCTTTCATATTCCTGTGATTTTTCAACTATTTGTCTTAAAGTGAAAGTCCAATCTTGACAACCTTTATTTGGCCTGAACCCAGCTTGTTCTTCTCCAGGTTTTTTTCTTCCACAATCTTTCTCAACCTCTTTTCAAGTATGCTTGCATAAATCTTACCTGGAATACTTAGTAGAGAAATTCCTCTGTAATTCTTACATTCAATTTTATTCCCATTTTTTATGGATGGATACTATGAGAGCTCTACTCAATCACTGAGAATTTGACCTTCTGAATTATGCAGTGTAGCCACTGCAAAACTTTTATACCTCTATACTTAAGCATTTCTGGTCGAATAGGCACAAATAAGTCTCATTGTCCAATTCCCCATTCTGATATTTGCCCACATCACTACTTGAGACTGCCTGCCATTCAAGAAGATCAGCCTCTATTTACAAGTAGGCTGGTCATGAAGATACTAAACACACACACACACACACATAGATATTTGCTTACAGTTGAATAAAGGAATGGATAAACAAGAATTTAATTGCTTGGCAGGTTTAGTTTATATTGAAAATGTGTAGTTGTGTAAAATTTTACTGTAATTTTTAGTATTGCAATAAAATACTGAATAGTATATGAAATCTGTTGCTTCTTCTACTCCCACAAATGTGACACAACTAGTCTTTCCTTGTCTATTTAAGAGTTGAATTCTAGAGTCACTGAGCTTAATCTTGATTATAGAAAATTTTTTCACTTGTTATGAAATAAATTATACTTAACAAGAAATTGTTAATTAATTTTAACAATGTAGATGAGAACACAGACTGATAAGAAAATAACTATTTATTAACTTATTGCTAATATTTTGCTGGCATTCTATCGAGCACAAAAACTATTTGTCACAGTACAGAAGACAACTAAAATCCAGTGTGACTGTGGGATTAGTTTGAATAATTGTAATGTACAACACAGAGACTAAAATCCTAATTAGGCACCATCTATGTTGGGGAAAAAAAAAACAGAAAGCATGTATTAATTTGGTCTTAAGATGACTGTCTCCCAAACCCCTGGCAAATTTATACAGCCATACTTGTTGAGGTTTGGAATATGCTTCAAGGCTTGTGTTGATTTCAGGAACAACCTCTCTGACTTATAAAAGCTTCTGTGCAGCACTTTTGTTTTTTTTTGATCAATCCTATGTGTAGGGGTATCTAAAGCATGGTCTGCTAGACCTGACTTGCTCAATACAGCCATGCTCAAACCTACGAGGGTTGTTTGAAAAGTTTGCTAAAAAAATAAGTTAAACACATTCTTTTGGAAAGAATCACCTTTATTTCTCAACATAGTCTCCATTGAGGTCTACACATTTAGACCAGCAAGTTTCCAATTTTTTCATCCCATCTAAAAAGTAGGCTTTCTCAAATTGTGGAAAGTAGTCATTGACAGACAGCCTTGATGACATCCTCGTTCAAAGAAACTTTTTTCCTACCGAGCCAAAGTTTTAAGTTTGGGAACAAGACGAAGTCACACGGGGCCAAGTCCAATGAATATGGTGGATGTGGAACCAATTCGAACCACAATTCGTGCAATCTTGCCATTGCAACAGCCGACGTGTGGGGCAGTGCATTGTCTTGATGAAAGAGGACTTTTTTGTGCACCAATCTTGGTCATTTTTATTTCAGTTCTTCTTTTAAACCTTCCAACAATGATGCATAATAGACTTCTGTTATTGTCTTACCATTTTACAAATAGTCTATAATGATAATTCCTTGGGAATCCCAAAAAACAGTGGCCATCACCTTCCCAGCTGACAAAAACAGTTCACTTTTTTTGGTGTTCTTTCACAAAGCATTGCCCACTGTTTTGACTGCTTCTTGGACTCGGTGTGTAGTGGTGGATCTAAGTTTTGTCTACAGTTATGAATCAAGGCAAAAAATCCTGCAAATTGTGATTAAACATTGCCAAACACTGCATTGAGATGTCTTTTCGCATGTGTTTTTAATTGACAGTCAACAATCATGGCACCCATCGTGCACACAGCTTTTTTCATGTGCAATTTTTCGTGCAGGTTATTATACACCCCTTCAGTTGAGAAGCCTAAATCTCAGCAATCTCATGCACTTTCACTCAGTGGTCTTCCATAACGATACCATGGATTTTGTCAATCATTTCCTTCGTAGTGACCTCAGTTGGGCGTCCGAAGCGTGCTTCATCTTCAATGGACTTACGACCACATTTAAACTCATTTATTCAAAAATAAATAGTCTTTAATGCTGGTGCAGAGTCCCCATGAACTGCATCTAACTCATCTTTGATCTGCACGGCCATCCACTTCTTCAAATAAAACTATTTTATTACTGCACGAAATTCGTTTTTCTCAATTTTTATGAAAAATGTGAACATGTTCATTTTAAATGTTTGCTAAACGAGAACTACACATCGCACATGGCTAAAATTTTGCCAGGGGTCATAAAAAAGATGAAAGTGCCGACACTGGTATGAATGAATGAGGGTTGTTTCAAACTTTTAAAACAACCCTCATAGGCTTTGGCTACATTATGTTCTTGATGTGCTTACTATTTGGCCACATAGCCCAGACACATTGGATACATCCTTAGTGCATTTAAATAGCCAACCCCCCAAAATCCACTTTTCAATGGAACTGGAAGCTTATGACTGTCTATCTACCCTTCCTGGATACTACTAATCACATGTCTTCCAGTTGGTTCTCTTATCATTCTTGGTTTATAGAAAACACACACATATAGGGAGATATTTACACAAACAATCACACCATCATCCATCTCAACAATATGGTATTCTAAAAACACTAACTCACAGAACTAGAATAATTTGTTCCAATGGCATTGTTCTCACCAATGAACTCACACACTTACATCACATCTTCTTGGCTGTAATCCCCCATCAGATAGACAAAATACTAAATACATCCCAGAAATCCCCCCCCCCTTCCCACTTCTTTCCACAGAAGACTACAATAAAACTGTCACCATCCCATACATTAAAGGCACTTCTGAAAAGATATCTAGAGTGCTTAATAAACATTAACTATGCTCCGTATTTAAACCATATGTGAAATTGGCAACTCTCATCTGTTCACCTAAGGACAGAATCTCTCCTTTATCATATCCTGGAGTCTATGAAGTGCCCTGTTCGTGTTATTGAGCTTAATACATCTGGCACTCTCACTATGGCAAGTCAGGTCTAGCAGACCATGCTTTAGATACCTTTACACACAGGATTGATTGAAAAAAAAACAAAAGTGCTGCACAGAAGCTTTTATAAGTCAGAGAGGTTGTTCCTGAAATCAACAGAAGCCTTGAAACATACTCCAAACCTCAACAAGTATGGCTGTATAAATTTACCAGAATTTGGGAGACAGTCATCATAAGATCAAATTAATACTTTCTTTCTCTGTTTTTTTTTTTTTTTCCAACATAGATGGCACCTTAATAGGACTTTAGTCTTTGTGTTATACATTACAATTATTCAAACTAATCCTACTGTCACACTGGATTGTAGTTGTCTCGTGTATTGTGACAAACTGTTTTTGTGCTCTGAAGATGCTGGGTAGAATGCCAGTGAAATATCAGCAATAAGTTAATAAATAGCGACGAACACCTAAGCCTTCCCACATATTTCACAAGAAATTATTATTGTTTAATTCTTTATCTGAGTGTAAAGAAATTTACTTTTGTAACTCAGTTGAAAAAAAAAAAAAACCTCTTTACAGCTGTCTCTGATCCTGAGTATTTTTAATAATATGATACACCTTTTTACTACTTATATATGGAAAATATATGATTTCTGTATTAGCCACCCAACCAGCCATGATGTATATACATATCAAAGTTACCATGGATGTGAAGTGCATATTAAAATTGTAATATCATTGATGTTACATTGAAATATATGATAGATACAAAGTGTATGAGGAGTGATGTATTTTATCCATGCTGATGCTAATGTGGTTAAATCAACCTTGGTGTCTTTCTGGGTCTGGCTCCAACTGATGAGACCTCAGCAAAAGTTGAAACTAGTCTGGAGCAATATACACATCCAAAAGAAAATGTGCTTTGTATTATGGGATACTAAGGCAGTTGATATGATATCATCAGCCTCGATATTATACAAGTTGCCTAGTCGTGAAGGAGATTCCCATGCAAACTTATTTGCTTTCACTTGGATAAAGAATTAAACAGGAATATATATTTTGTCAGGTATTAGTAAAAGTAATCTTGATTTTCACAATATATTTTCTATAATAGCATTATGTATGTTTCATAAGTATAAGATACATGTATTCAGATCTCCAGTTTTAATGTTTCTACTTTCTTCCCAATCAGAGTGTGAACCAGTGAATGTGTAACATTTATGTAACTTTTTTCCCTTAATAAAGTTAATGAATTTCTTCTCCACAACGAATGTGTGCGCACACGCAGAGAGAGAGAGAGAGTTCACTGATTGGGAGTTAAGTTTGGTATACTATATTTTGTTTTCTAAATTTTATTTTTAAAATATTTTTCATTTTATTTTGTTTATTCATTTCAGACATTTAGAAACTGCAATAAAGCAAAAGGAACTCATTTTCAGCCATAAGTCTTAAGTTGAATGCGATGGAAAATGGTTGAATAAAATTCAAAAAGGTACATGTAGAAATAAAGTGGAGTTATTTCCATGTGAAAATATATATTATTTTAATGACATGAAATGTGATTATTGGTGTCATTATGTTAGTGCAGCATCTAACTGGAATTATCATAGCCTGGCAATAAGAAATATACTGTTATTCAGCCATAAGCACTTCAGAACTCCAAAGGATAACATTTTTTGTGCATGTAATTATCTTGTACATTATTTGTATCATTATTTCAAGAAGTGGGCCTGGATAATTAGATAAAATAGAATGAAGAATATTGTTTTCATCATTTTTGCAAATACGATATGATAAAATAGCAGATAAGAACTAAACCTTGAATTTGGGCAGGATACAAACCTGAAATAGTATCAAGACAAAGTAAAAAAAAGAAAGAAAAGCAAAAGAAAAAAGAATGTGGAGAAATGTTTAGTTTGCTTATTTGTAAATTATTTTTTTAATCCTCAAGTAAAAATGATTTCAAGCTTAAATCATGTATCTACCCCCACTACTACTGTATCAAGTACCAGTGGTTTTGTTTTTGCTTCCTCCATGCATTTATGTAATAGAAATACAGTTAATGAGAAACTTCCTAATTCCAGTCCTGTGACTGAAAATGGTGTACTGACATATTCAAGCTGTGAGAATGTGTTTCTTTTAAACTCATCTTCACCAAATACAGATAAGCCTGTGATGCCAAATCCACAGGATTTGTTAAAATGTAATATTATTTCAACAGTGTCACAACTACCAGCATCAGGAAATAGCCTTCTTTATACCTCTCACACATCTGCTGAAAAGAAAATTACTTTTCTAATACCTACAAAAGCTATGTTAACATTACAACCATTATTGCCCACTGTTAATGTTACTGCACAGCCACACCCTTTAGGAATTCAACAAGAAAATTCAGCCAGTACATACGTTACCACATCTCCAGTAATCTGCTGTCCTTCAACATCAAAATTGATTACTTCTGATGTTGTTCCACAAAGTTTTAGTCATTTTACGGCATCACAGTTGTCCCAGAAAACTCTTGTCTCAGATTCTCTAACACTGCAAAAGGTGGCATCCATGAATATACAATCACCTTTTGTATCATTTAATTCTAGAAATATAAATCAGTTATTTATGCCATGTGGTAACTACTTGGAACTTATGCCTGAAGTTTCTTCAGCACCAGGAATTACCACGATGAGTAGGTCTCCTTTAATTAAGTCAGAGGAGAAACAAGTGAAAATAAAGAAAATAAAGTCTGTAACTCGGAAATTCCCTAAAACACTGCAATCTGAAATGAAAAACTGCATAACCAATAAATTGTTTTCCCGAAGAAAAGTTACAAGCCATTACTGTAAAAAATCAAATCAGCATGATAATTTGAATATGAAAATGAAATTGTGTAATGGTGGTAGTAATCAAATAAATGATTCTACACAACAGTCTGTGATCACCTTTGATGAAAAACTTTTGCCTATAATTTGTTATAACAGTCATGACAAGAATTACTGCAAGGAGCAAAATCTGACATCATCTGTTAACATATCAGAGCATAAATTAGAATCAAGTCATATTAAGAATAAGATAGATAACGAACCCTTGGTAAACCATGTAGATTCTCTTCCATCATGCAATCTCCAAATAAATAATGGTGTTATACATCGACATGATATACAGAGTAGCGTAATCTTTGAGAATGAAAAACAGTTTTGCTTAAGTTCTAACAGCAATTTCACAAATATTCAGTCAGAAGATATCACTGATAATCAAGAACAAATATCAAGTGATCCACTATTAATACTTAAATCTGACTTATTGAATAAGCATAGTTTATCCATTGGTGGCAACAATAAAGATACAAATAATGGAACACTATCTTCATGTAGAGCAGTTGCCAGTTTTGTGGACCAAGATAAACTTTTATTGTCAAATGTTGGGAATATTGAAAATAAGCAAAGTGATGCTAATATTGATTATCAGATATCATGTAATCCTGTTCAAACAGAGAATAGCAGTGTGCAGAGTAGTATGAAATTTGCAGGTGAAGAATTAAGTGATCCATTAGTTATATCATCTTTTGTCTCACCAAATGGTAATTTAAATTTATTGTTGGAAAATAATAGTTTACTAGTGCCTGATAAGTTTAAATCATCAGCAGAACCTGTTATATTCAAATCAGAACCAAAATGTCCTAATCAAAAGCCCCTTGCTGTTATTACAAATTTTTGTGATGTTATACTGAAAAAATCTGATATGCCATTATCATATAAGAAAAGATACAGAAGTGCTCAAAATTATTCATGTATTAACAAATCAAAACTCACAAAGCAATCATCGAATGCCCATGGAAACTCAAATAGTGTATTTCTGGATTCCCCAACAGATTTTAGTCTAAAATCTTTTAAGTCTCCAACTGCTTTAAGATGCATGTTGCAAAAGGATAAGCTTCAGCATTTTTTTAAGTGCATGGAGAAAAACTGTTCATACACAAATGATAACATTTCTAGTTTCAAATTTCACCTGTGTTTTCACAAGCTTGAGAAAATGTACTGCATATATTGTAGTAGTGAATATTCTTCTCGAAATTCTCTCACAGAACATATGATAAAAGCTCATGAAAATCAAATTTACCAGTGCAGCTTATGCTTTTATCGTGCATGTACTAAATATCATGTAGAAATTCATGGAAAAAGAGCTCATCCTAACCAGTTACTTGAGATATATCCTTGTGGTAATGATGCAAGCATGATGTATGATATATTGAATAAGTCTACTCACATTGACATTTTCAAAGTAGAATTGCTATTTTACTGCTCTGTATTAAACTGTAATTATAGGACATTTGATACATCATCTTTTAAACAGCACATTTTATTAAAACATCCGCATCTTTCAAAATATGAATGTAAAAAATGCCACTTGTATTTTTCCATACTGGAAATTGAAAATATGATTAAACATTATTGTAGTCACTCTTTTAACAAATATCATTGTGTATATTGTCCTTATAGTTCTGATATGCAGATGCTTGTGCTTTTGCATCTTTCTGAACATCACCCTGACCAGTTCTTTAAGATTTATGAAAAATTATTACCACAGGATGAACTATGTGATCCTTTAAATGAAAAGCAATTTCAAAATATGTTCTCTGCTCCAGATTTGGTTTCCAAGCTAGAATTGCAAAGTGTTTCATTTAGTGAAGAAAGCACAACATCAGTTGAAATTGCAAATCTGGAGTCTATAAAGAAGGACAAAAATATTAATTGCAATTGTGATATTCTTCCAAAATTTACCACTTTAATAAATATAAATGGCATAGATCACACACCTCAGTTTGAAAATATGGGTGCAAATTCTATGTTGAATAGCAGATCAGTATATTTTAATCAATTACTTGAAACTGAAGATAGTGCATTTAAATTCAGTGTTACATGTGATAGAACAGCCTCATCTTTGCAGACTGGAAAACATATTATGTTAACATCCACTAGTAATGAAAACAAAATAATGCCCAAAGCAATTAGTGACAATAAGAATCAAACATTTCAAGTTCACTCTAATAATGCCCTGAGTAATGCTGTCAGTAATTGGTTGAATTATAAAAACAAAACAGATAAAAATCTTTCAGAATTTATTTCACCATCCATTTCTTCATTAACAGATATAACTGGAGATTTTACAATTTTACCAGAAAAAGTACCAGATAATGATGTCAACCATTGGTTATGCTCTCTTTGCTCTGAAAAGTGCTTTAGCTTGAATGATATATCTCTTCACTTACAGTTAGTGCACAATGTGGAAGGGATTTATAAATGTGGCTGTTGTGATAACTATGCTATGACTGAAATAGAAATGACTCTTCACATAGAATTATGTCATTCATCCCAGGGAACATTTTTAAGGCTATGTAGAGAACAAATTAAAGAATTCACTGAACAGGAAAGTGTTCCCCTAAATTCCAGAAAGTTTCGTTGTGTATTTTGTGACTACGAAGTATTATCTTGCAAGAAAAATCTTTTCAGGCAACATTTGTATGCAGAATTAGACTATAGACCTGTTAAGTGTGGTTTATGCATAAAAAGTTTTTTAACAGTAAAAGAAATTATAAGCCACTTTAATAATGAACATTCTGGAGCCAAAATGTTGTTTGCAATTCTGCCTAACAGAGAAGTTCAGAAATGGATAGAAAATTACATATTAACAAATGAAAGTAATGTTGAATTCTGCATTAAGCAGAGCTTAGCTTCTGAATCTCCTGGTAAGAGATTTGTGTGTCCTATTTGTGATTGGAAGAATGCTGATATACTTGATATCCAGGAACATCTTTATAATCATTGTTATTATAAGCCTTTCTTGTGTTTTTATTGTAGTCAGTCTTTCACAGACATTAGGATGTTATATGTGCATAGTCATAATAAGCACAGCAAGGTCAGTTTGAAGATTTTAAAGTTCTCAATAGATCGTATTGAGTCATGGGCACACAAAATTATTGAACACCAGCTTACCAATATTGGAATCATAATGTGTCCCTTGAAAAGGTGTAATTTTATAGCAGACAAGGTAGATGATCTAAATAAACATATTATTGGCCATTATGGATGTGTGCCAAAAGTTGCCAAGTCTGAACATTTTAAATATCCTATACAACAAAGCAAATGCAATACTGTATTTCCATACTTTACAGCTGCACATTCTGTAAATATAAAAATTGAGGAGAAACCTGAAGAAAATAGCAAAGAGACTGTTAGTGATATTAGTGATACAAATAACAATATCTCCGATGCAGACATTAGGAATGATGATGTTTACCTAAGCAGTAAAACTCCTGTAGAAGACAAAAATAAAATAATCATCAGTGATGGCTTGTATTCTCTAAAGAGGGTTACAACTGATAGTGAGGAAAGAGCAGACAAATTAAGAAATAAAAGACAGAAACTTGATATCTCAAATGTGGTTTCCGAGAAGAGTAATTTATCTCTTAAATCATGCGATTTACTGTATGATAGAAATTACTCAGAGTCAGTTATTTCTACTGAAATCAAGCTTTATCATTGTTCTCACTGTTTAAGGAGGACTGTTGATATTTGCACCTTAAAGCTTCATTGGAGAGAAATACATTTAAAAGAGAAAAAACCATTTCTCTATCACATAACTAGTATTCCAAATCAAATGAATGAACAGAAAAATCCCAGTGAGATTTCTAATAGATCAAATGAATATGATATACTGGGTAAACAGAAATTTCATCCTAAAATGATGCGGTATTTTATATGTGACTGCTGTGGCAGCAAGCAAAATGATTTTGTGAAAGTGTTTGAGCATATTACTAAACAGCATTACTCATTGGCTTCTTATTCTCCTGTTTGGTGCATAACCCCTGAATATGAAGAGTTACTAAAAACTAATGAACTGATTCAATTAACTTGCCCATATTGTCTTTTCAACTGCTTTTCATTACCACAATTTATTAAGCATATTATTAAGCATCATATTCACAGATACATATGTGGTTCATGTGATGCAATATTTTTATATGAAAGTGATGTTAAAGATCATCACATAAATTGTCATCTAAATAAAGAAATTAAAGTATATTTACTTTATGACAAGAATGTCATTAGTAAGGAACTGGAATCATCAAGTTGTAATGTAAATTCTCTTCATAACATATCAACTCTTGAAATTTTTATGGTTGACATTCCTATAGGTAAAGCCGTAAATAATGAGACATCAGAAAATATGTCAGTGAAAAAGCGTCCATATGATCCTTCTAAATCAGAAAAAGAAAGAACATGCAAAATTCAAAAGTTAGAGCCATGTAACAACAGAAATTATAAATTAAGGATGAAGATGAAACATAAATTACCAAAGCTAGTAACACTGGATAAGCATTCATCTTGGAAACTAAAAAGTGAAAGTGTGAAACATCCCATCAAGACTGGTAACTTAGAAGTGCTATGTACAGATTACTTAAAACAACAAGCAGTTAGTTCTGATAGAGATAATAAAAACTTTTCAAAGCATAAATTACAAAAGTTATTAAAACTAGGTAAACATTCAAATCCTTCTTGGAGAATGAAAATTAGAAATGTAAAATATCCTAAAACGAGATGTATAAAAGTCAAAACTAATGACTTTGAAGTGCTGAATAAGGATAACTTAAAGCAACAAAAACTTAATTTGGATAGCTCTAATAAAATCTATCAGTCAAAACATAAGATGCAGAAGTTATTAAAGCTAGCTAAGCATTCAATCCCATCTTGGAAAATTAAAACAGGAATTCTACAAGTCAAATCTGGTGATTTAGAGTTGGTGAGTGAGAACAAAACTTATCATATCAACTTAAAACAAAAAAAAGTTAATACTAATGCAGTTAATAAAAACTTTCAGTCAAAACACAAATTTCAAAAGGTATTAAAACTGAGTGAGCATTCAAATTCCTCTTGGAAAATAAAAACAGAAAATGTAAAACACTTTACCAAAACAAATGTGTTTAATAAGAATAGCTTAAAGCAACAAAAAGTTAATTTTGATGGAGTGAATAAAAATAAATTTCAGTCCCTACATGAATATTTTGTTCGTACCGTGAACGAGCAGAGTGCTGATAAAATGAGTAGAATCAGTGTTAATATTTATACAGGTGATTCTTCTCTTCCTTTCAAACTGCCGTTGAATTACATTGCTCAAAAAGTGAATTTGCAACCAAGGATTATTTTAGATGATATCAGGAAATAGTTTGGTTAATCACATTGCTTAAAGTTTGTTTATGAAAAAATTTTAGTTTATAGAATTTCATTTCTCTGACTTTATCATTGTTATTTCTGTTATTTGATTCTCTGGATGGTGAACTCTAACACAGTACTGAAAAAAAGATATTCAGTAGTTCATCTATAAAGATGGCTTACTATAAAGCAATAAATTAATGCATGCAATGATCATCCCAGTCACTGTATTATATATACATGATTGTGCAAGTTGCATATTATGATTTCCCCTTCTTTTTTTAAATTAAATATTGTATTTAAATTGCTGAAATAAAGTTTTTAGAAAAGAAGAAAAAACATTGCAAGTCATAAAGTTTTTAATAGTTAATACATGTTGGATTTGAATTAACGACTTTTCCTTGCATAAAGAAAAACAAGTGACAACTTTCATTTTATGTTTATTTCAGCATCTTCAGTACTAATGCACAAAAACTATCAGGAAAATATAATAGCAATAACACATATAAATAAATGCATTACTAAATATAACGAAAAGTAAATATTTTACTGTTGTGATCACAAAACATCAGTCAGTGATACAATTAAGTGAACAATAGGAAATTGACATGCAGCTGAACAGCCAGCTGTAGTTACAGCTATAACAAGGCTTTCTGTTTAAATGCAGTCATGTGAATGAGATCAAATTATAACACTGAAGAACTTGAAGAGAAAAAAAAAAAAGTGGTATACCTGTGCATCCCTGTGGAACTAGTGTTTACTTCAGTGTTAGGCCACTAGAAGCAAGAGTTTGATTCTAGTCTCCAGCCAGAGTGGTGTTTTCCATTTGGTTCACGACTTAGTCTTTGGCAGTAAGTAAGTTATTTTTTCCCCAAACCTTGACAGATTTTAACCACAGAACTCAATAAAATGCATAACTATTCAGACAATAGTACACAGGGTGGTTCAAAATTCCATGTACAAACTTTGAGGGGGAGGTAGAGAACATCAAAATCAACCATATTCACATAGGAAAGCATGACCGGAAATGCCACTGGAAGATACTAACAGGGATACAAAGATACAGAAATAACACAAGGCAGTAAGTAGCATAAAAAAACTATTAGGCATAACTGAACAGTTCAGTAGTAGTTGGATACATGATATGGTTTCACATCAGGTGCTCAAAGTTACGACCATTAGCAGTGATGCATGCCTGACACCGATGACGCATTGATTGTCATACATTTTCAAAAATACCTGGAGTTTCACGGATATTAGCATCGCCAATGGCAATTCTTGCTACAAGGTCCATGTCAGAGGCAACAGGTGTTTCGTACACCATGGCTTTAAGAGTCCCCCACAGAAAGAAATCAATGCTTGATAAATCAGGTGAGCATAGGGCCATGCGACGGGTTCACCACGCCCAATCCATCGAGCCCCAAAGGACCTGTCCAAATACTGATGTCCAGAAATGCCAAGATGGGCTGGAGCCCTATCGTGTTGGAACCACATCTGCCGACACACAGTCATTGGAACATTGTTCAGTAAATCTGGGAGAACTTCTTCCAGAAAGGTCCGATACTTCTGGGAGTCCAGTCGGGGTGGTAACAGGTATGGACCGACTAAACAATCAGCGACGATACTTCCCCATACATTAATGACGAAGCATTGTTGTGCAGCATGTGATCGCACAGCGTGTGGGTTCTCATGGGCCCACATGAGCATTGTGGTGATTGAAAACCCCTTTGCGAGTAAATGAAGCTTCATCCGTGAACAAAACACAAGTTGGAAAATCCAGGTCTATGGCACTTTTCTGCATAAACTACTGCGCGAATTCTACATGTCAAGGATAATCTTCGGCCATCAGTAACTGTATCTGTTGTAGATGAAATGGATGTAAGGACTCATTGCATGCAACACCTCCTCTTCCATGGCGAGAATTTGCGTTGATCATGGCTGCCACAATCATACCTGCGATCCCTGAATGATCCATAGTCACACAAATTCTGATGTAAATGCACAAACATTTAGTGATGCGGTACATGTCTGTTTGGGTACCTTTCGCGACATTCATACAACGGCTCATCCATTATCATCAGCTAACCTGTAAACGAGGTGCATGTTCTTCGTACAACGTCGAAAGCTTGAATGAGGAAGCCCCAATTGCTCAACTGGAGTGCTAGCTAACTTTGCCACCTGTCACTTTCGGGTAGTGTTTCCAGTCATGCTTTCCTATGTGAATATAGTTGATTTTGATGTTCTCTACCTCCCCTCAAAGTTTGTACGTGAAATTTTGAACCACCCTGCAGAATCATAAGATAGCAGTTGTGTGCTGTACTCTCTCTCTCCCGTGATACCTAAGAAATGTTTGATAACCCTGAATATAGAGACCAGCTTTACCTGCTTTCCAAAAGTTGGGTCTGAGGGATCTCTGCCTACTCCCTTTGAGAATAAGACATTTGAGGATTTAATTTTATTTATTACAAATCATAATTTTACAGGCCTGTGGAATAGGGAGGTCATGATTGATTGGGATGGAAAACGTCTGAACATTCTTTTGAAAATTTTCACTTCTAAAGGTAATCTGATAAAGCAATCTGTAATATATTTATTTTAAAAAACAGTTAACAAATATATAAGAAATTTGAATTTAATATAAACTATATATGTTGCTCACTGTAACATGAGCATCATTCAGGTAGAATATAGAACACGGCTTACAGCATTCCAATTGTCAGTCACAAGGATGAGTCACATAGTATGATAATACTTCTTCGTATCTTGGTCACAACTGAGTGAACACGAGAATGCACTAATAGAGATTGAGGGAACCAAGTATAGCTCTATAGAATTAAAGATTAATTAAATGATTGATTAAAAAAAATTTCATACCCTACCTTAAAGAAAATAGCATGGATTCTTTGCAAATGCAATATATACGCTACCTATAAATCACCTCAGAAATTATCTTTATCAAGTGCCCTGTTCCTGTTGACTTTGCTACTTTAGACAGACTGGCCTTTCTAAATTATTATAATCCAAGAATGCCATGACCACATCAATTTTTAGAATCAAAATGTTCTGGCCTTCTTTCCCATGTCATACAACTCTACATTTGGTTTAATTCCATAGAACTATACATGTAGAGTTCTTTGGAATTAAACCAAGATTTTGCGCTACAATAGATTAAAATTCCCTAATCACCCTAATCTTTACTGCCCAGATTGGATGCCTGTCTCAAAATTCTGGGAAAATATTACCATTTACTTTTTTTTTTAATTAGTTATACTTGGTTCACTTGAATTCTAATAGGTATTCTCCTGTTCAGTTAGCTGCGACAATGCGAAAAGTATACTCATGCTATGTGACTCATTCTTGTGATTCATATTTTGAATGTTGTAACCAGTATTCTATTTTCTTCCTGAATAATGTTCATGTTACAGTAAGCAAAATATATAATCAACTTCCTAATAAGTATCCTCAAGGAGTGTGCTGGAATATGACGGTACTACATGATTTAAGTTTACATTATTACAAATCTCCTCTCAAGTGTTTCTCCAAATTAGTGTATTATTTGTCAGCATTCAAATATTGTTGGATCTAATGTTTCAGTCTTCCAAGGTGCTTCTGACTGGATCAATCCACCTAGATCTTGGTCTTCCTTCGGGTCCTTTTCCTGCCATCACAACCTGTTTTGCTAACCTTTAATCACCCATTCTATTTAAGTGGCCATACCACCTTAGATTAGCCCTGCTTACAGATTCTTGAATGCTAGCAACATCAAGTTCCTTCTTAATGTCTTCACTTTTAATATGATTCTTGCCATCTGTTCACTTCCCTAATCTTTCTGAACTCTCATATCTCTGATCTCTAATCTTTGATAATGTGTTTTATTTCTAATCAAACTCTCAGATCATAACTAAATCTGGTTTGAATGCTGTATACTGTATGCTAGTTTAGTGTTTGGGCTAATATTTTTCTTCCTTGTAAATTTATTCCATTGGCTGCTCACCATACCAGCTTTGCTTATTGGTTGTTATCTATCGGTATTTAATGTCATCTTCACTAAAAACTGTGGGAAAATAGTTGAAATATTTTACTTGTTCTCTATTGAGAATGCAGCTGAAGTTTTCTATGTTCCTGCTTATTTTCATTGTTTCATTGATATTACATGCCAAATTTGTTATCATTGTTATTCAGTTTAGGGAATCCTGACAATGTGCTGTGGATTTGTTTAGGAATACGTTGTCATTTGCATAAAGCAAAGAGCTAAGTTTGATATCTCAGTTTCTAATAAGTGGTTTGTTTAATGCCAATTTTTTTTCATAATGTCCTCCATATAGATGATGAATAAGGTTTTTAATATTTTTTTCATCATGCAATATGAGACCACCTTATTGGAGATTTATTTTTTTTTCTAACTTTGCACTGGTCTGTGAATAAGCTACTCTAAACTTGTGCTCCTGCATTTTATTACTATTGTAAGTGTTTTTCATTCAAATCAATTATTAAATGGAAATCCTAATAGTGGGTACTTATACTTACTAAGGAGCTGATTACTTCTGCATAACCTGTAAGTACTTATAGTGCATTAAATCAGCTAAACTTCCAATTAAAAATAAGCCATGTGTAAGTGCCTGCTATGCCTCCCAAGCAAAGATGGCGGCAACAAAAGCCAACAACAAAATAGCACCCACCCCATGTCTCACTAGTGCAGCACCATCAATCGCTAACAAACCCACAGTGCCACAGCTGTAAAATTGATGTCACTGATAAAAAAAAGAAAGGGTATATTGTGTGAGTTCTGTTCGCACTGGAACAGAACTGTTCCTGCACACAAGCTATTTATCGACCTCATTCAGCCTTTTTTTTTTCTGTTCACTGTGCCTCTCTTCTGTAAAACAGCTTTTGAACGTAGGCAAATGACTTGAAAATCTCAAACAGCACATCAATGTTATGAACGAAACTTTTTCCTCCAAAATACGAGCACTGGAAGCTAAGCTCAAACTAATTCACAATCAGTACTGCAATGCAGGTTCACCCTTGCATGTGGATGAACTCCACGACCTAATTGCATCAATGGTGCACAACTCGCTTGAGGCCGGAAACAAAAAATTCAATGCAGTTATTTTTAAATTTCTGACAGAAAACGGAAAATCACTAAAAGAAGACATCATCAAATTAGTAGAATGCAACTTCAATTCTAATAATATCGTCAGGTGCCATTGTTTCAGATCCATAAATCAAAGAAAGGAATGGAATGAACTTTCCACCTCATAAAAGTGACTTGTGACATGCCAACGAGCTCATCTAAATTAATAGTGGCAATCAACAACAAGTTCAAAGACACTTGTCCTCAATCGCACATGCACGCTCGGCCAGACCTAACATTTGCTCAAGGAGAAAAAAGTCATCAACTTCAAAAACAACTATAGCGTGTTTAAGGACTAAATACTATTGAGTTGTAATTAAATTAAATTAAAACTGATAAAGAAGAAATATTCCAAAATGGAGAAACAATTGGATTATAGACTACAAACAAGCTAAATTAGTGCCAAAATCAAGTGATGCCACTTGATTTTGGCACTAATTTAGATGCCATGGAGACCAGTATGCAGGCACTGCATAGGAAATGTGCAAGACCCTTGCGGTGTAATGTATGCCTCTTAGAACCTTGCATATCCACTTCACCAATATCTGTGGCCTAAGCTCCAACCTTAACATAACTTAAGTCTTTAATGGTATTAACAACACCAAAACAATTTAAATAAAAAGATGTTTTATTAACTGCTTATATTTCGCTGAATTTCAAATCGTCATCTTCAGAGCACAACACACTTGTACACGCAACAGTGAGTAAGTAAAATAATAAAATTTTAGTGAACAAAGGATCTAAAGTCCTATTTATGGCACCCTCTAATGTTAAAAAATAAGTAAATAAAGTAAAATATCATTACAACTATGTGGGAGTTGCTCTTAGGATGACAGTTTCCCAAATTTTTGGCAAAGTAATGCAACCATACTTGTTCAGGTTAGGAGAATTCTTCAAGGCCATTGCTGACTCAAAAAATAATCTTTCAGATCTATAACAACTCCTAAATAGCACATTTTTTTTCTTCCATCTAATCCTGTGTGAGGGAGTATCCAAAGCGTGATCTGCCAGTCCTGACTTGCCATAGTAATAGTAGCGAATGTATTTTTTATGTTCTTCCAGGCGGATGTTAACTAATCTTCCTGTTTGTCCATAGCAGGCCAAGTCACAATTACAGCGAACTTCATACACCTGGATGTGCTAAAGGATAAAGTTTATCCTTAGGTGAGCGGATTACTAGTTTTATATGTGGTTTGAAAGTGGTGCGAAGGCCATGTTTCAACAGTACTTTAACTATCTTTTCTGATGTATCTCTGACATAGGGAATAGAGATGGTCATGTTGTGTTCCTGTGTATTAGGGGAAGGGAGGAGTAGGGCTGTGTAGTATTTTATGTTTTGTAGGGATTGTAGCCATTGGCTAAGAATGTATGCCGCAGATATTTGAGTTCTGTGGTCAGAGCTGTATCGTTAGAACAAATGGCTCTGTGTGTGAGTGTTTATAAAATGTCACAGTGTTGAACTGGATGATGATGTGATTGTTTGTGTAGGTATATTCCTGTATGTGTGTGTGTGTGTGTGTGTGTGTAGGCTTTCTGTAAATGTAAAAAGATAGTGATCCATCTGAAAGGCGGGTGACTAATGTATCAAGAAATGGTAAACAGTTATTAGATTCTTTTTCTATTGTGAAGTGGATTTTGGGATGTTGACTGTTTAGGTAGGTGATAAATGCATCCAAAGTGTCTAGCCCATGGGGCCAAATGGGCAAACACATCATCTACATAATGTAACCACACTAGTGGCTTGTATGTAGCAGTGGTAAGTACTTTGTTTTCAAAGTGTTACATGTAAAAGTTTGCTAAAGGGGGGGGGAACCCATTAATAGCAGTACCATTAATCTGTTTGTAGATTTTTCCTCCCCATGTAAAGTAACCTGCATACATAACCTTAACAGTGTCCACTACCATCTTCAGTCTACCAAACTCCATCCACTCTTTCCGACAGAAACTCAAATCTCACCTCCTTTTTTATATAGAGAAACCTGTGGAGTATTCATAACTATAAATTCACACTTATGCCACAGTAATTAACTTTTGAATAATATGTAAATATTTTGTATTAAGTATCATAAGACATCATCAATACAGTTATAAACAGCAATGGGAATTATATTCAAAAAAACATTAGTGCTCATGTTTACATTGGAATCCCTCTATGTATACAGTAGCATATTTAAGGACTAAATACTATTGAGTTGTAATTAAATTAAATTAAAAACTGATAAATTTATTTTATGCAGTTGAGGATAACAATTTCCCAAACTTTTGGGATAGTGAGACAGTCGTTATGGTTACGATTGGGTCTGTGCCATAAGGCTTCAGCATTTCTTTATACAAATGCTTATGTTTATGTATGGATCGATGTAGTAGCTTGGTGTGTTGCCATTGGATCCTGTGGTTGTGAGGTTTGATAAAACGGATGTGGTCTTGATGTTCAGAGATGCGTTTATTTACAGATCTTCCTGTTTGTCCATAGTAAGACAAGTTAAGAACATGGCACTTCGTATATGCCAGGTAGCATCAGTGGTGAGAATTTGTCTTTTGTAGACGGTAACAAATTGTGAATTTGGTTTATTGGTTTGGAGGGTGGCTAATAATATTTTGAGTTGTTATTGGATTAAATTCATTTAGTAAGGCTGTAGCTTGAACAATTTCCAATTATTTTTTAAAGATTCTTCAGAGGAACAATATTTGTGTGCTCCGGATACCAAAGATTTTATGATGCCATATTTTTGAGATGGATGGTGAGCTGATGTATTGTGGATATAATGACCTGAAAAAGTTGGTTTTTAATGGACCAATATGGAAATAGAACCATCTTGATTATGTTGGATGTGTACATTGACGAAGGAAATACATTGCGATGATTCCTTTTCTAGTGTGAATTTGATGCAAGGATGTAGGTTGTTGATATTATTTAGAAAGTAGTAACAGGTTCTTGTTCCATGTGACTCCAGACTGCAAAGATGGCATCAACATATTGTAGCCATATTGTTGGTTTTGGGTCAACAGCAAAAATTTTTTCTTCTAAGTGTTCATGAAAAAAGTTGTCTAAGTTAGGTGATAAGAGTGAGCCCTTTTCTGTCCCTTCCTCTTGATTGTATATTTTATTTTTCCATATGAAGTAACTGGTATGATTGTAAATTTGAATAATTCCACAATGTCGGATGAAAATTTTTGAGCTAACAATTCTGTTGTCTCTTTGTGAAGGATATTAGTGAAGAGAGAGAGACAGACAGTGTCAAAGCTTATTAACATGTCCATATCTGACAGTTTAATGTCTTTTATTTTTGTGTGAGATTCTGTCGAATTGTTTAGTGATGAATCTGAGTGGCCTATGAGGGGATGACGAGGGTTAGACAATTTTGATATTTTATATGTGGGATTGCTTATAGAATCCGCAATAGGTCTAAGCGGACAGTTGCTTTAATATAATCTAGGTGAACCGTATATGCTAGGAGATCTAGCATGGTATGTTTTAAGTCTTTTGATGGTTTCTTGATCTGTGGATGTTGTTTCATCCAGTAAACTTGTTGAGTTTTTTTTATCTCCCTTTTGGTAGGATCATAATTAAGCTGGGAGCATGTATTGCTATCTCAAATCAATAAATTCATTTTCCAATCGTATGAATTACTATTACTACTCCAAGACCTCATGGAAAGACTCATCTGGGAGGTCCTTTTATCACACAACTCATCATACCGTGTTTTAAACGCATTCAAACTCTTTGCAGACACCACATTCTCAGGCAAGGCATTCCAATCATTTGCAACTCTGCACGAAAAAAACCTGCCTCTCACTCCCCTACTCACACCCTCGTTATACAGTTTCCGGGGATGACCTCTGGTTCTCCCCTGATCTCCCACTATTCTCTGTAAAACTTCTCCAGCATTGATCCTTACCATCTTGTAGGTTTATCATATCTCACCTCTGCCTCCTGTCCACCAGACTGCAAATTACATCTCAATCTTTCTTCATACTCGACATTCCAGAGGTCAGAAACTACCCTAGTCGCTTCTGGACCCTCTCCAACATCTCTTGATCCTCCTGAAAACCAGGTGACCGAATCTGGGCACAATAGTCTATGTGTGGCCTAATCAAAGCCTTATACAACGGAACAAGAATCTCCCTACTTCTACATGTCAGTCACCTCCGCATCATTCCCAGAAGCCTTTGTGTTGTCTTCACAATTTTGGCGATGTGTCCCCTAAATTTTAGATCCTTATCCACTTCACCCCCCCCCCAAGATCTCTTATTTCCTCTACCTCCAACATTATATTCTCACCAAGCATAAATTCTGCATCCCATCTTTGTTTTCCAAATTTTAAAACCTTACATTTTCAACAGGGGTGCTTAAGGGTCAAAGCTGTATAACTGAGAGGAGACCTCCACATAGCCTTTAAAGGAATACGTAGAACCGACCAGGGCTTCTGACCTAATGTCCAATCCTCACCTCATGGTGCACCATGTTGGGTATCTACTTGGATACTGAACGAACGAGGAGGCTGGCAATTTGGGATTGAGCCAACCAAATTGTATTCTTATTGGTTAAACCAAAATAAAAAATGATGATACAACATGACAAAATTTCATGCCGGCTGGGGTGTATCCCAGTTAAACAAGGCCCCCGTTGTTTTCGCCAGGGAACCAGGGCGAACAGCGAAAAGTCAGATACTGGAACAAATCTGAAAACAAACCCCAACTCAACATCACCAGAGTTAAAGATCAGTACTATCAACATAAGAAGCTTGAATGGCAAAGAAATGGAGCTACCTGAGGAATTAGATAAGTACCAGATCGACATAATATGGGTGACTGAAACAAAAAAGACCAAAACTGGTGAGATCTTTCTGATCAATAAATACAAAATGTTATAATCAGGCAATGACAATCAAGGAAAAGAAAGAGTAGCCATAATATTCAACACAAAATACGAGGATAATCTTGAATGGCAGTCAGTCTCAAGCAGAGTAATGTGGGCAAATATGAGAATGGGGAAACTGGACAATGAGATTTATTTGTGCCTATGGTCCCTCAAAGGTTCTACTAAGGTAGAAGTGGAGGAATTTTTTGAGGCTTTAGAAAAAGCAACTAATACAATGAAAAAGGAAAAGTTGTCCTTGTGGGGGATCTAAATAGAGTGGGAAATGATAGTCAGACATACAAAAATATATTGGGAAAATTTGGAGAAAAGAGCAAAGCTAATAATAATGGCAAATATCTGTTGGATTTCTGCTCAGGACATGGACTGGTTATTACTAACACCATGTTTCAACATGAAAATGTGCACAGATTCACATGGAGAGAAGAGGCAAGGAATAAGAAAAGTCTCATTGACTTATTGTTGATAGTGATGTTTTCTCCCTGGTGCAGGACACCAGAGTGTACAGAGGGTTTGAAATTGGAAATGATCACTATTTAGTCTTGAGCAGGATAAAATTAAATTTCATATTGAAAAGAATAACATATAAGAAAGTTGTAAAGTGAATAAAAGTTGAGCAGCTCTCAGATGTGAACTGTAGACTAAAATACACAAAGATTATTGAAGAAAAAAATGAAAAAGTTTGAGAACAGGAATGAAACCTTGGAGATTCAGTGGCAAACTGAAGGAAACACTGATTGATTCTGCCAGAGAGGCATGTGGTGAGGTGTGCAAGGATAAAAAAAAATCAGAACTCCCTGGTGGACACAGGAAGTTAAAGAGGCAGTGAAGGAAATGAAGAAAGCATATCAATAATTCTTGTCAAATAAGTCAGCTTGTGCTCTTAGAGAATACAGAGACAAATGCAAGAATGCTAAACACTAAAACTAGCTAAACAAAAGTCATGGGTGGACTTTGGCAAGAACATAGAAAATAAATATCAAGAAGGTGGCAAAACATTTTGGAGGTTGTTGAAGAAGCTTAGAAATGGAGGAAAGAGTACTGTGAAAGGAGTTAGAGATGATAAAGGTCACATGAAAACGGGAGAGAAAGATATCCTTGAAGTATGGAGTAATTACTTTGAAAGGCTGTTAAATGAAACAAGCAATGATGACAGCACAGTGGTAAAAAACACTGACCAGGCATGCAGTCAGGAATACGTATCCATACTTAAAGTAGAAAAAGCCATCAAAGGTTTGAAATGTGGACAGGCAGCCAGAGTAGATGATATTCGACCAGAAATGCTGAAGTATAAGATTCTTACATTGGCTGCACTGCATAGTTCAGAAAGTCTGGACAAAGGGACGAATTCCCGATGATTAGAATAGAGCTCTCATAGTACCCATATATAAAAAGAGAAATAAAACTGAATGTGAGAATTACAGAGGTATTTCCTTACTGAGGGTTCCTGGCAAGATCTATGCAAGTATACTTGAGAAACGGTTGAGAAGAATTGTGTGAAGAAAAGCTTGGTGAAGAACAAGCTGGATTCAGGCCAAATAGAGGCTGTCAGGATCAGATCTTCACTTTACGACAAATAGTCGAGAAAGCATGGGAATATAACAAAGATCTGTATTTAAGTTTTGTCGATTTGGAAAAGGCATATGACAAGGTGCCAAGAGAGAAGCTATTCAATACACTTCATTTATATGGTGTCAATGGGGTATTATATCAAGCGATACGTAGTCTTTATTTGAGTTGTAAGTCAGCAGATAGAATTGAAGTAAGTACAGTAAGATGGTTTAATGTTAAATCTGGTGTGAGACAAGGATATACATTATCCCCTCTGTTATTCATTATCTATATGGATCACATTATGAAGGAAAGTGGTATTAAACATGATATCAAAATTGGAGATGTAAATGTCAGCTCTTTGCTTTATGTGGATGATGTTATACTTCTAAATAAATCCGCTACATGTCTGCAAGATTCTTTGACTAAATTGAATAACTGTTGTAATAGATATGGTATTCATTATAATCACAAATCATGGGCTCACTGCCCGTTGATGTCTGATGCCTGTTTCACTATCTTCTTCCACCTTTCTTTGTCCAGTGCACAGTGTCGCAGTTGTACACCCATTCCACACCAGTCTTTTATTTTGTCTATCCATTCCCTGTATGGTCTACTTCTCCTGTTTAAACCATCCAAAATACCAAACATAAATGTCTTTATCTTCCGGGCGTCACTCATTCTACAGATGTGTCCAAATAATTGCAGCTTCCGTTTTATAACCTTCTGCATTAGATTCTGTTTTGGTTGTATTTTCTGGTAGAGCTCTTCATTGGTGATTTTCTGTACCCATCCTATTCTTAGAATCTTCCTGTAACAAGTTCTTTCAAATGTCAAAATTCTTTTTCTTGATTCCTTATTTATTACCCACGTTTCAGATCCATACAGTACACCGCTGAAGATGCATGTTTCCAATACTCTTAGTTTTGTTTGCAGACTGATCACTTTACTTTTCCCGATGTTATCCATGGCCTTCAGATTTGTTCTTACCTTTGCAATCCTGATCTTTATTTCTTTTTTACAGTCCAAGTCATATATCGGTTTACTTCCCAAATATGTGAATTGTTCTACATTTTCTATATCTGTCCCATCCACTTGTATCTTTTGTTTCATGTTCTTCTCACCAAATACCATTGTCTTTGTTTTTTCAAAGTTCATAACAAGTCCAAATCTCTTCCCTTCCTCATTTAACAGTTTCAGTGTTTTTTGTAGTTCTCTTTCGTCTTCTTCAATAATAACAATGTCATCTGCAAATCTCAGATTGTTAATTCTCATTCCGTGTACAGATATTCCTTTGGCATCTTTCATTTTATCCATTGTTCTTTCAAGATGTGCGATGAAAATGCTTGGTGATATTGAATCTCCCTGTCTAGTACCTTTGCTTGTTTTAAACCATTTTCCCAAATCATCACCTATTTTAACTGCTGCAACTGCATTCTGGTAAACATCTTTTAATATAGCTATTAGTTTTTTATCAATTCCATAGGATTCCAGAACTGCTAATGTCACTTTCTGGTCAATACTGTCAAATGCTTTTTGAAAGTCGACAAAGCAAGTATATATGTTTGTTTTTTCTCCTAGCTTTCTCTGCTATTAACCTCATTGTCAAAATCTGTAGTTTTATCCTTCCTAAATCCTGCTTGCTCGTCTGCAAGGTATGCTTCCAATTGTGTTCTCAATCTTTCTGTCGATATGATCATCATCACTTTACCAAGGTGACTTATCAAGGCAATTGTTCTATAATTTTTACATTCTAGCTTATTTCCTTTCTTGTATAATGTTACTAATATTGATTTCACCCACTCCTCTGGCATTTTCTCTTCTTTCCATACCATATTGCATAGTTGGTGCATTTCTGTAACCATATTTTCACCACCATATTTAATCATTTCTTCAGTAATGTTATCGTTACCAGGACTCTTGTTGTGTTTTAGCCGTCCTATTGCATTTTCTACCTCTCCTCTTAAAATGTCAATATCATGCTCATTACCTGGTGGTGATATCTGCTTCAATTCTTCGGTGAGTTTCCCAATGCTATCTGAATCTAGTTTTTCTTCATATAACTCACTACAGTATCTTGTCCACCGCTGTACAATTTTTTCCTTATTCATCAATACTTTGCCCTCTTCATCTTTAATTGTGGTGTGTTTTGGTTGCCACTTTCTATTAATGGTTCTGATCATTTTGTATATCTCCCTTGTTTTATGCTCTCCATAGTACTGTTCTATATTGTTGCATTGGGCTTCTAACCATTTCGTTTTATCCATTCTGACTGTTTTTTTTCACCTCATTACGCTTTCTTCTATTTGTTCTGATGTATCCCTTCTTATCTTCAACATTCTTTTCTTCAGTGTTTCTTGTGTAATCCATTTCTTCATGATCTTCTCTTCTTCTGGTACTGTTTCTTCAACTGCATCTTCTATCGCCTTCATTACTCTTTCACTCTTAAATTCGAGTTTTTTTTCTTTCTCCACACTTTTAAGTCTCTCTGCTAACGCTGTTCTGTACCTTCTTCCTATTTCTGCTTCACTTATTCGTGCTGTATCTCTTCTATTCTGAAGTTGGGGTTTATATTTCTTTTTCAATTTCATCTTGATGTTTGCAATCACTAAACTATGGTCCGAGTCTATATCTGCTCCTTGAAAAGTTCGACATTGCTGTACTGATGTTATCCATCTTCTTTTAATCATAATCATGTCAATCATGTTTTTGGTTTTCCCATCATTTGATCGCCACGTCCATTTTATACATTCCTTTTGTTGGAATCTTATGTACAGATCATCATCCCGTGGTCCACAGCAAATTCTAACAATTTTTCACCTCATTCATTTCTTTCTCCAAAACCATATTTTCCCATGACTTTTTCCCAGCCATCATTATCTATTCCAATTTTGGCATTCCAATCTCCTTCAATAATTAACACATCTTGCTTTGGTATTGTTTCTGTTGTCTCTATCAGATCTTTGTAGAATAAGTCAAGATCCTCATCTGTGCTGTCAGATGTGGGTGCATATATCTGGACTATTGATATGTTGAATGGCTTTGCCTGAAATCTTGCTACTATGATTCGTTCATTAACTGGTTTGTAGCCTAACAGTGCCTCTCGAGCTCTTTTGCTGAGAAGGAAGCCAGAAGATATGGTATTGACGGTCAGCAATAAAAAGACAAAGAAAATTGGCAGAATCATTGAAAATGTCAACTGTGTTGTGAATGGAGAACCTGTGGAACAAGTAAAACATTTCAGATACTTAAGCCTGATTTTTAGTGAAGATGGTAAATTAAATATAGAAATAGACAACAGAATCAGCAAAGCTGGTATAGTGGGAAGTCAATTGAATAAATTCATGGTGGAATAAGAGAGAAATTAGTTGGAACACTAAATTAGCTGTATACAAGACAGTGTTCAAACCAGTTTTAACTTATGGATCTGAGCGCCGCTGGGTCAGAAGTAAAACACTTGATCAAAGACTAGCGACCACAGATATGAGAATCCTGAGGAAGATTAAAGGCGTGAACAGATGGCATCAATGACAATATTATATTAAAAACGAGGATATTGGGAAAGAACTTGACATTGTCAGCATCCAGGAATGCGTTAGCACCGTTAATCTCAGGTGGTATTATCATTTAAACAGAATGGGAGAGGAAAGAAAATGAAAAGCTAGCATCCTTGATCAGGAGGAAGCTTTTTACAGAGTAGAGCACGAGTATCTTTATGAAGTCCTAAAGTAATTCGGCTATGGTCCTCTCATCATTGAAGCAGTCCAATTGCTATATAGAGATGTACCCTTCTGTTTAAAAATCAATAACAGGCTCATTTGCACTTTGCCATACTCCCAAAGGATCAAGCAAGGATGCCTTTCTCTGGACAATTATGCACACTGGCCACAGAACCCTTCTTAAAAAGAGTATGTGACACCATCATCTTCAAACGAACCAGCACAACAGAATCACGTCTAAAAATAACCCTATCAGCATATGCTGATGACGTGACTGTAACAGTCCGAAATGAAGAAGGAATGACAGTAGCCGAAGAAGCACACAGACTATATGCACAAGCCTCAGCGGCCAAATTACAGTGCAAAAACCACTGGTTTGTGGTCAGGTAGATGGAAGACTAGAACTGATTCTCCGATCAAATACACCTGGTCAAATGAAGGACAAACATACTTAGGTGTACACCTTGGCAACACCAAAATATTATTATTATTATTATTCGCGGCACATCCAAGGAGTCCGAAGACTCATCGCGGGAGGACACCCACAATACAAGTGTCTCCACCACTACATCAACGCCATCTACCGCCCACCACAACTAGTATTTTCTGTAAATTGCGTGTGTTCTGAAGGGCCGATTTGTCTGTATGCGGGATGAAAAACCTCATTTCCAGGAGAAAAAACCCTGATACCTCCGTCACGACGAGAATTGAACTTAAGCCTGTTCCAATCGAAGGGCGCAATGCACCGTTCTTCCAATTGCACAACGGAGACGTTTATATAATATATATAATACACTGAACTGGACACAACTGCACAACGGATATAAACAGGTGTTAGGAATATAGAACAGCATACTTTCAATGTCTTCACTTAGAGGAAGAGTACTAATAGCCCATCAGATGGCTGTGAGTGTGCTATGGCATACCCTCAAAGTACTCACACCCATGAAGACTTTCTCCATCACATTCAAATCCTAGGAAATCACACGTTTTCTCTGAAACAATTACCTACTGGGCAACATACTCTGAATTTTGCAAGCCATTCAGTAAGTGAAGGGAAGAATTGGAACAGACACAGAATATGCAATTTCCTCTTCATCTGCGCTAAGGCCGTCAACCACAGCTAATAACCAGCACCCATCCATCACCGAATCGCACAAACCCTCATGTATAGCCTACGTCGGAAACTACAAAGCCGAATTTCACTGGAACTTGATTATTATAAAGAAACAAGAACTGTCGTGAAAGTCATAGAGGAGCGGAATCCAACTGGTACCCTGTTCTAGATTGTTGCCGATGACACACTTCAACTGAAGGATAACTAAGAGTGATACTGAACTGTAATGTTGATTCTTTTATTGTGTTTTCCATTGTATATGCGAAAGGAAAACTTTTTTCTTTGTAATATATATGCTTATAATATGTAGTCTTTTTGTTTCCAATGTATATTTTATCAAGTTAAATAAATAAAAATCTCTCTCTATCGCCCTGATATACCTGATCTATCGCCGTATAAAATTAGTTTTTTAAATTTGTGAAGCTAGACCAAGTTATTTTTTAATTTTTTAAAAATTTTCTTTGTTCCTTTGTCACCAATCTCGCTAGCTCTCTCGAAAGTAACAGTATCACATGTTCCACCGGAAATCACCAAATGCTTCGCGGATTACTGTCAAAATACGGCACAGTGACTGGTAAAATTCGTACGCTACGAGCCTCTACCACTAGGCCTGAATTCGCTCACATCAAGAGTTTTAGAAGACAGGCTTTAATGCACTTTGGCGACAACACAAGCAGCTCCATACCTAATATAATCAACACGAAAATACTTGGGGTACCCTACACCTTTTATATTACTATTGCTTCTCAGTGCTTCTACTGCCACGATAGGTCATGTAAGGAAGTAATGCCCGTATATATAACCAAAAATAAGAAACCGGATAACAATACTACCAATCTTAGCTGATCAGAAAACCAGACGCAGCAAACATCCAACCCAAAAAACAGAGCAATTCCTAACAAACAACAAAAGTCTCAAGGAAAAACTTCTCAGTCAGATACCGAGGGTACAAAATCAAGTTTCACTAAAGCAAATCGGCCTTTGGAAGAACTTGTGTCAACATCGATTAAAAACCATCTCGGAGAAAAGGAAACAGAAAACAGACAACAAACCAACTCTGATTAAAAAAAAAATAATAATAAAAATAATGAAGAGGAGCAAGAAATAAAAGCGGAAAAACAGCCAAAGACTAACCAGTGCAGCTGCAACAAAGAATCTTCGCATCCAAACATTCCGGAACACTCCCAATAGCCTGTAGAAGGGGATGAAGAGATCGAGTTTCTTGAATCCTGAGACAATGAACAGGAAACTAAAAATGCAGGTCTCCCTCATGCTGAAGGCCCACTAACAAATGAGCAGCTTAAGAAAGTTTGAGGCTTCACAAAAATTTCTGACAGCATATGATTACTGTAAAATTTATCCTCTTATTTATTTTCGTATTGCACTCTTTATATCTTAATTACTTTTGTATCTGTGCTTTTGTAAAATCTTTCTATAGTAAAACTTTATTTCTCTTAACTTCGATATTTTCTCTTGGCCGATCTTTACTTATAAGAACGATGCTAGTGGTTTGGGAGACAAAGGGAATACTAATGGTCTATGCCAATTCCTCTGTCTCAACACTGGTTCTAATTCCTTTTTCGGATTCAGGGAAAATTTATTTTTCACTGCGCCACCCCGAATCCTAGATTAACAAAGAATGTAGAATCAAAGAACCAGAACACAGATTAGGATATAATCTTATTCTTACTATAATTTACGTTTGCAGTCATAAGCCTCTCTATAAATTAATCTCCTGCTGTGGTTCGTATTTTATGAGAAAGTGCAATAGAGAAGAAAATAAGGCAAGTCATCAGTTAAACAACAACAACAACAAAAAAAAAACATTTAATTCGATTGAAACATTTTACACATTATGAATACACTCTGATTAAGTATTCTACAATTGGTAATGAATGAGCTCTAATTATTCAGATTCTCTGTATCTATCTTAGCATGCATGACAAAGAACTTCATTAATGGTTTACAATCTAAACTTGAAAGATCACACTTATTCATTAATTCTAAGGACATTTATTAACTGAGTTACTAAATTAGCTTCACGTGCTCTCATACAATTTCTCTCACAGAATTCTCATAACTTACTCAGCCATTAAAAGATACAATTCCTAGGCTCCACGTGCTCTTGCACTATTCCTTTAACAAAAAAAAAAACTCATTATTACTCTATCAGTAAAAACCAATCTCTAGAGTCCTTCCTAAAATGTGCAGATATCCTTCTAATACACATTTACTTATGAAAAACATAGACTGTACGTTACCAACTGCCGGGAACTATTTGGCTACTTCACATACCTCGTCTGGACAATTTGTCCAGACGAGGTATGTGAAGTGGCCAAATAGTGTGGAGTCGAAATTACTTTCGACTCCACATTCCTTCTGCTTTTTCCAAGGCATTCTTCAAGGGTTCGAGCTGCTCTTATCTCTGCCTCCGAAAATTGGTAGACGTTCTCTGGTGAACTGGCTCAACATCATAACGATATCTCCGTAAGCATCAGTGATTATCTTCTGCTGGGCTGGTCGCCGACCGGTAAATTTTCGGGAATTCCACATCAAAGTTCCTCAGTCATTGTCTCGAATCTGCGGGAAACGAGAGGACGCCCCACCCACACAGCAAGACCGCAAGAAGGCACGGGATCCGGGACGTAAGAGAGTTTTTCAGGCACTGTACGACTTTTTAAATTGCGCGCCACACGTTCACTCTACGTCATCGATTTCTCCTATTTTTCAGTGTCACCCAGTACTGAGCGCCACACACAGAATTCTTAGCGTGATTTTCGGAATGTATGAGTGGTGGTGGTGGTGGGGGGGACTTCTTGCTTACGAAAAGGGTGCACCTGTACTCTTGTTGGACATGTTTAGATTCCAGCCACTTTTAAGGTTTAAGCAATTTACAATACTTATATTATAATATAAATAAATTAAAGATTCTCAGTTTAGTAATATTTTGGTGAAATTACAAGTGTTTAGTATATTCTGATATATCAACAATTGATTCAAAATGTAACCCCATGTTAAGTCTGAAGGAAACGTAAATTAATTTAATTTTAGTTCCATTCAGAACTTAACATTACACCACTGACATCAGTGGCCTTATCACCCAGTTGAAAAAATTAAGAACGTTCTGTTAGGAAATAGAGGAAGAAAAACCATCAATCAAAAGAATATACTACCTGATTAACGGGCTTGAATCCCAGCGGCAGCGTAACTATTCCTAAAGTAAGTGAGGATTACTCTGCCAAACAAAATAAACCATAAAATAATGTGCCCCTCAGTAAACGTACTCTCAAGGTTTTCTAAACGCTAGAGGATGTGCCACACTACTGCGAAACAGGCTCGTCCTGCAGCATATCCTTGCCTACTGACCAGAAATAGTTATGCTGCAGGAAACTAACCTTCATTCCATCAGCACTGGAAGAACTAGCCATATACCATGCACCACTGTTCTGCCATACAACTTCATGGATCAGGAGTCAGCATTAGAATGCACAAAAAAGCGTCCTAAAATTAGGAATAATCGATTCCTTTCCTGGGTGTGCAATATATACACTCATTACAACTCAATTAATATGCACGTACTACAAAGCGAACAATTTGCAGTTCAGGTATTAGAGTTCATCTGAAACCACCTCAGCAAGGTTAATGACCACCTCATATTGGCAGGGGAGTTCACCTGAACTCTGGATCCTACAATGCCAAGAACATCGACATTTACCAGCTCAGCTTTTCCAGGATATAATAAATGACTACGAGCCTGAGACACCCGAATCCTCATGGAAAAGTGTTCTCCTGGAGGGCCAAAGGTGGTCCTATCAGTGTCCTATACCAGGCATGGCTTGATATATACTACACATCTATGCACATAATACCCTACGTTAGGAGAGTCACATACCATTCATCTCATGCATCGGATCATGATTCCATGCTGCTGATCATTTGTAACTGGACACCAAACACAAAGGGGGTGCATATTGGATATTTAACTACAGGATGCAGAATATCTCAGAACCTGCAAAAACTATATCACAATTCTCATCAGAGACATGCCTACTTCCTAATCAATTTCCGAGTGGTGGTCACTCTTTAAGCCCAAAGGCAGGGTATTTATCCAAAAGTATAGTGACCAAAGGAATTTGAATAAACATTGAATCCTTAAAAATCTGCAACAACAACAACAGCAATTACATCATCCGGAATCTGAGAATATCAGTCCTTAGAAGGCACCATATGCTCACACCTAGAACATTATGCAAGTGGAGCACTAATAAGAGCACGAACCAAACACATTAACTTCGCAGATGCACCTACAAAGTATTTCTTCTCAGTGGAAAAACGCCAACAAGAGTGCACCACTATATCTGCTGTAACAACAGATAGTGGAAACATCACAGAAAATCATGACGAAATCCTTTTATATACCTTGCAGTACTACAAAAATTTATGCCAAGCTAACTCAACATCTATGGATGCCACTGATATAATTCTCTCCTATGTGAAGAGACTCACCAGCAATGCGGCATAAGACAGAACTCAGATTTGACAACTGCATGCACCTCCTTACATAAAGATAAATCTGGCATAGATGGGCGCTCACAACTGAATATTACCAGTCCTTCTGGAAACAGCTTGGCCTATCCTCTACAGAGTATATGTCGAAGCCAATACCAATGGCTTCCCACTGAATATGACAACATCGGTTATTAAACTTATTCCAAAGATAGGAGACGCGATGAAATTAGGAAACTTGCGACTCATCTCCATCATAAACACTGACTGTAAAATAATATCAAAAGCCATTGCCAACAAACTTAAATCCACTTTGAACGAAATAATAGATAGGCATCAGATCTATTTTCCATCGCTGGACGATCTATCCACGAAACCCTACATCTCATAAGCCTAGGCAATAGCAACAGTGAAGCAATGGGTCTTGCAACACTAGACCAAGAAAAGGCTTTCGACCACATTGAACACCTCCTACCAATTCAGTTGCTTGAAATCCTTCGGCTTTGGCTCAGGGCTCATTCATTCCATTAAGATATTATATGCCAAAGCACACTTTTGCATGAAAATAAACAACAGACTTACCATATCTGTACCATACAGCAGAGGTATTAAACAAGGCTGTCCACCTTCCGGCCCTCGTTACTCAGTTGCCATTGAGCCCTTTTTGCATAGATTAAACATGCTCCTTAGGGTATCCCATCCTAAACTTTCCTACCAACCCATAACTCTGACAGCATATGCTGATGATGTTACAGTTATAGCCCGCAAAGAAGAGGATTTCTACAACATACCAAGTAACCTCAGGAGCCAAACTAAATGCATATAAAACCACAGGACTGTGGCGTGGCAAATGAACAAAACCGAACTAATTCCTCAATGTCTGGTCACTGATCCCCAGAGAGAAACAAATACCTAGGAATTTACCAAGGAATTTGTTTGGTTTTATCAGAAAGAATAGGCACTGCACTCTTTTGAGTCAGGAGGACTGAGCCCCTCTTCCGTTATGCTATCAGGCATAGCAGCCTGATAGCATAACGGGATTTACCTAGGAAACACGTTCTTACATGGATAAGAACTGGGAGACACTAATTAAACGTTTCAACCAAGTACTAGGAAAATGGGCAGCAATACGAGCCTCTAACTCCAAAAGAGGGAGAACAATAATTGTTAACCAAATAGCCACCAGTGTCCTTTGACATTCGCTAAAGCCTCACGCCACCGGTTCAATTTATCAAAAAAAATACAGTAAACCATCTATCGATTCATATGGAACAGAACAAACTGGCTTTCCTGCTCTAAGCTAAGTGCCCCTCTCAAAGCAGGAGGACAAAGCTTGACCTCCATTGACAACAGGATAACAACCTTCCGCACTCTCTTTCTCCTTAATACCATACAACAGGAAATGGCACACAAATGCACCACCGAATATATTTTCACTTCTGCCACTAGAGGTCTCTCTTTCTTCACAACCTTAAAAATGACAGCAGCACACGTACCAGTAAATCTAACAAACTTCTACAAAACGCCCTTCGAAAATGAAATTAGCTAAACCTCCAACACAGATTGAAGACAGCATCCCTTCCTGAAATTCTCATGGAACCCATCTTCCACAACACGATGGTAAGAAACCAGATCACTCAGAAAGAGATTTTCTTTACTCCATGGAGCTGGCGAGGCTTGAGGATCTTGTTTGACATTCTTTATCCGAGCCGCACCTGGCGCTTTCCAAAATCGCTCGAAAATCTGGAATACGGGAATCAGGCTGAGCAGATACACATTGTAAAATCTGCTTTTCAAGCTGCTATGCCTGCTAGCATAACGGAAGAGGGGCTCAGCCCTTCTGACTCGGAAGATCCGGTGCCTATCTTTCTGATAAAAACAAATAATTCACGGGAAAAACGTACACTCACAACATCAACAAAATCTACTGCACCCTAACACAAGAGTAGAACGAAAGCGCTTTATTGGAAAATCCTGCATCATCCCACCAAACACTATTTCAATGGGACCTACCATATCGCACAAAGCTACCAAATCCGACGCAGATATTCAGTGGAGAATGTGGCACAATGCAATTCCCACACCAACTATATTATGAAAATTTAACTCGGATGGCTTAGATAACTGCCTGTTCTGCTACCGATCAGGAACAGTCCAGCATATCTACTTAGAATGCCCAATCAACACCCAATTAATCTTTGTCTCGGGAAACGCAGCTTTAACCTGCTGTAGCTTCGTACAGAAGAGGAGGAGTAGTATTTAAATCTCGTCCATGCAGAGTCTAACAATCATTAATTCTGTGTGAAAGCGTAATATACAGCTTCTATCTCAGACATACAAGACCAGACAGCACAACAGCTTCACAGAGAGAGGCAGCTGACCAACTCCTTACGGTCTTCAAACAAAAGGTGAGGAATTGGATCCTACACGAGCATCATCATCACCACAGGCAGAACAACACCTTAGATCTTTTCCACTAAGACTGCAATCCAGGAATCAATTCCTGGCTGAGCAAGGTGACTGCATCATAGTCCACTTTCCAGCATAGAGGTGACATCATTCCCTCCACCCTTCTCAAAGAAAGGGGAAAGAATTTTTTTTTTCTTAACAGTGTGAATAATGATTATCTGTTACTCTCATCTAAATAGATAAATAATATCCTATAGCAACTGTTATGTTCTTATACAGTATCAAGTTAGAATAACTCTTAATGGCATGAAAAAATGTAATTCGCCTTACAAGTGTTACATATATTCCTGTGTAACAACAAAAAATGAGCATGTAACCTCTCTGCCGGAGGACTGCAGAGAACCAAAACCAGTTTGCCACTAAGAGCGCTGCTGCTGATTTTTTTTTAAAAAATGGCTTCAGTACAGGAAAAAGCCTAATGTGTTCTTTGGCTAGCAGAAACAAAATCTCCAGTTACAGTGCAGCGAATGTTTAGGGCAGAGTATGGAAAGAACGCACCTGATGTCAAGCTCATTAAGTCGTGGAAGAGAAAGTTTTTAGAATCAGATTCAGTTCATAAGGGTACAGGCAGTGGGAGACCATCGGTTTTCGAGGAGACAGTTAAGGCAGTTTTCAAACTGCCTTCACCCGATCACCGCAGAAGTTAATCTGAAGAGCTTCACTAGAACTTCAAATGCCAAAGAGTACAGTCCACAAAGTGGTACGCAAACGTTTGAAACTATTTGCGCAAAAAGTCCAAGTTGTCCAGGAGATAAAGCCAGATGATCGTTCATGGCATGAAGAATTTGCTAACCTCATTTTGAACCGCATCGATGATTTTTTTGCAGCGTGTTTGTTTCTCTGATGAGGCAACATTTCGCGTGGGTGGAGTAGTCAACAGACACTATGTAAGGATCTGGGGATCTGAAAAACTAACATTCCCTAAGAGAACACATTCGGACAGTGTGTGGTACGGACTAATGCATGATCGTATGATTGGCCCTTCTTTCTTGAAAACGAAATTAATGGAAATGTGTATTTAGATATGCTCAATAATTATGCCATTCCCCAGCTACAGGAGATGCAACCAAATGTTAACTTTCAACCAGACGAAGCCCCCCCCCCGTCATTGGTCTTATGATGTTCGCAATCGACTTAATCGAGAATTCCCGAATCGCTGGATTGGCAGGAGATGGTCCAATCCCATGGTCCCTGGACATTACACCCCTAGACGTTTTTCTTTAGGGATATGTGAAGGATACGTCTAGTTCCTGACCATGTGACCTTGACAGCGCATCAGAAATGTAGTGGAAGGAGTCACACAACAAATGCTGGAGAACGTGTGGCATGTTATTGATTACCGCTTGGATATTTTATGTTATCAGCAGTGCACAAGTTGAAGTTGTTCATTGACTTTTTTTTTTTTTTTCTGTATGTTATGCATTGAAGTCTAACTTTGTGTTCTATTTCAAGTATCCAGGAATAAAGGACTAAAACCAAGTTTATAAAATTTCTGGTATCTTTAACATATAATACACCCTAGGTAACAAACGTTCTACATCTTTCTCTCATCCTAAGATTCTTATTTAATAAGCCCAAAGCAACTTGTGGCAACTCGCATAGGTAAATATAAGTTCTGCATTACTTCAACCTTGGTATCACCACCACCTCTGGGTCTGGCTCCTACTGATTTGCGTTTGCGCCGAAGTGGTTATAGCAATGCTGAAGCTAATGAAGTTTTAACTGAGACTTGGCGTTGCTGCTGCCCCTCCCCCCCAGGTGCACTGAGCAGAACTGTTCATATGTCATCTGAGGGTGGGATGAGCCTCCATATACACGGCGCTTGACCGCCGAAGGGAGACTTGCTTTCGAATCTGGTCGGCGACTAGAGGAAATTTTTCTAAGCCTTTTTCCGACGGGTTCCCGAATTACTCAATCTCTGGCATGGGCAAGCGAGCTTTCTCTCCCGGAAACTCGGGTTTTTCGTACCGTAAACTCAAGAAAATCGACCGTAGAACCCACACCATTTCAGACATTAGAAATATTGTGTTAGTGTTAGGGACCACGAGATGGCGGCACTTGTTGAGCTGCCCCTTCACTGCGTGTTGTTTAATTAGTAATAGCCTTGGACTAGGAGATTGAACTGCCCACTCAGTCTCCAAAAGTTAGATAGCGCTAAAATGGCCTGGCCTACTCCCTAGGCGGGGGATCTTCCCCCCCCCCCCGGCACCTACGATGCCCAACCCCTTCCCCCCGAGTTCCTGGCTGGTAAGCCGGTTCTCCTTCAATTCTGATGACTCGAGATATGAGACAACAATGTGTCTCAACGATGTGTCTGTCTCATGAATATATATATATATTCATGAGACAGACATGAATATACAGTATATATATATATATATTATTTTTTTTTCCAGTAAAGAAGACTAAATTTAAAATTTCTTTGTGTTATAAAATACTAGTATTGGAGGAAAAGGCAAAGAATAGCTTATGCTTATGCTTAAATAGCTTATGCTGCTTTACATAATGATGATAGGAATTACGTAATTTTTTTATCATTTTTTTATTATAATTACTAAAAGTGAACCTATAATCTTAAACTAGCTCTGTAAACGATAGTAGCGTACAACATGTCTTTCGTATGCTGGAAAAGTGGAGTCATTTTCAAAATACACGTATATTCAATAACTGCAAATATATCATACCTGGATGGAAGTCTAAATGCGCAGAAAAGAAAAATAATGAACGGTTAGAAGAATAAATATTCTTAAATATTGTATCCTGTCTCCTTAACTATTCTTAAATATTTTATTCTCCCCAATAACTATTCTAATCTATTAATATAATAGTTAGTAGGAATATGTAAATATTTAATTATAAATATTAGTTGGATATAATTATTCTCCCTAAATATTCTTAAATATTTTATTCTCCATAATAACTATTGTAACCTATTAATAGAATAGTTAATAGCAATATGTAAATATTTAACTGTAAATATTAGTTGGATATAACTATTCTCCCTGAATATTCTTAAATATGGTGCTCTTTTTCCATAACCATCCTATCCCAGTTCTGTAACAATTAATAGTCCATCTAATAAAATTCAGCTAATCTCTCTCCTCTTCTATTTCTTTCTACCAGGCCATGTGGTCCTATAAACGTTTCGTTTTCTTTTCCACATCGTATTTTGGCATTAAAGTCACAACCAACGAATGTATGTTGACTTGTAATTTAATGACTGTTCAAGATTCATGTAAAAAATTTCTATTTCTTGATTATCAGCTGCAGATGTTGGAGCATAGCAGGATATTAATTTTATTGTTATATTATTCTCTATCCAATTAGGAATCACTTATTCTTTCAGATATGATGCTACAAGAAAGGATCGGCTTGGTGAGCTCAAATTTAGCAATGCAGCCCGCTCCGCCTTGTTTGCAAATTTTTGAGGATGCTTCGAGGAGTATCTGTGAGCCATTGTACCATCTTGTTGTCAGTTCTTTCAATCTTTTTTTTGTTTCATTCACTAGCAGGATATCTAAGTCTCTTGCCAAAGTTCAAGTATTGAAATTACCGATTGCCATTTTCATAGATTTAAGAGGCGGCCTGTTTTCCATCTTCGAGATTCTTAGCACCCCTGGCCTCACTCGGTGCCTTACTCCACTGTAGAAAGGTGTGGGCCGCGCAGGACTCGGGGTCGTTTCTGGTGTTGCAGTAGTGGTATCTTTGCTGTGGTCGCATATACACTTCTCCTGTCCAGGATTCTGAAGTGTTCTCCAGAGCTGTGTTAGTGGTGTTGGGTCCAGGTCCGATAATGGTTAGGATTCCCAACACCCCCAGAGTGCACTATGGGGAGGTAGGGTTGGACTTTGCACCCCATTTCTTTTAATATGTTAAATAAAATGCTTTTTCAAAGTTAATAAATGAGATGTGTTTCTAAATTGTATTCTCTTCTTTTCTCTATTATTAATTTTAGGCAGAAGGCTAGGTCTCTACATGATCGTCCTTTTCTAAATCCATTCTGTACTTCTAAAATCAAGTTTTCAGAATATTTTATGAATTTGCTATTAAAAATTCTGCTCTATGTTTTGTAACATGAATTTAGTATACTTATACCTCTATAATTTTTAGGATCAACCAGTGGCGGCCGGTGAAAATTTTAAGTGGGGGTGCTGCATATACCAAAAAATATAATGTTGTAAGCATTGTTATTATTTATAAACGCAAACAAAATTTAATTTTTTCATTTTTTCCTTGGAGGGTGCTGCAGTGTCGCAGTGCTTATGTAAAGACCGCCACTGGTATCAACTCTACTACCTTTTTTAAGCAGCTTTCAAAGCAACATTTTTCATCTGGAAACTCAGATTTTTCTTCACATAAACCAGTGGCGGCCTGTGAAAAATTTAAGTGTGGGTGTTGCATATACAAAAAAAAAAAAAAGCATTGTAAGCATTATTATTTATAAACAAGCAAAATTTAATTTTTTCGTTTTTTCCTTGGGGATGCTGCAGTGTCGAAGTGCTTATGTGAGGGCCGTCACTGGGGTTAACTCTACTACCTTTTTTTAAAGATAGGAATCGCAGTTGCTTTTCTCCATTCTATTCAGGGATTACTTGTTGAATAGATTTTATTTAAAACTAATAGGAGTCTTTCTTTGAAACTTATTCCTGCATATAATTCTGAACATAAATTATCTTCATCGGGTGATTTTCCATTTATTGTTTCTTTCAGGCTGATTTCAAATTATTTAGTTATTTCCTTTTCATATTCATTAAATTTTTTCCAGTTATCTTTTTAAAAATATGTATCTGCAATTTCTCTACAGAAATTTAGAAATTCTTCTAATTTCAATTCGCCGTTTAATTTTATGTTTTCTTTAGAATCTGTACTTAAGTGTTTCAAAATCTTGCATTCATTGGATCTTATTTTATATAAATAATGTTCTCAATTAGAAACAAATTTGTTTCATGATTCTCTATGTCTTTTTCTGACTTCTCTTTTAGCTACGGCTCTTTTTAGTTTTATATTCTATTTCATCTTCTAATCTTTTACTGCTTAACCATTTATGATAGGCTTCTTTTTTCATTTTAATTATTTCTTTGATTGTATCATCCCATATCTTCAGTTTTTTAATTTTATTGACTTTTTTGGTCTTTCCTAAACTTTCATTTGCTGCAGTATTTAGTATCGTTTTATATATTAAGCCATTTTATTTCTATTTCTTCATTTTGTTTTATTTTATCTAAATATTGGTTAATTCTTTGTTCATATAGCCATTGTATATTTGTGTCATTTAATAATCTAATTAAAAAAAGTTTTTTTAATTATTTTCTGTTCTTATTATTTGTAATCATTTAGGTGGTAATCTTAATTTTATATTAACGAGGAAGTAGCACTACTTATTTCATATCCTCTGTGAACTCTAACATCCAAAGAGCAGTGCCGTAAACGAGGGTGTGGCGAAAGAGGCGACTGCAACGGGCGTACCTAGATTTGGGGGCACAAAACGTAAAAAGTGTAAAAAATAAAAATAAATAAATAGATATAAAAGTCTGCTATTTTATATTGTATTTTTAAATTTCGGCAATACGCCGCTTTAGACAAAATTTCTGCAACACATAGGAATTCCACTACATTTGGTAACACCGGTGAGTTCCAATTCGCTTCGAGTTAGATCGCAACGAGAGCTCCTGATATCACGACTTGAACCACTTGCACATAACATTTCTTTGCAATTGTTCTCGTTTTTGTCTCAAGTAAATTGTTCAGTCGCACCATTAACTATTAATGGATGTAATTAGTAGTCCGGGTGGTTTGAACAAGATCAAGATAAGATAAGGAATCGTGACGTAATTGGTTGATAAGAAGTTAACGTCAATGTAGGCGTGACGTCATGAGATTGGAATGTTTGGAATTTCCCTGGGGGCATATGTGTCAGTGAGGTGAGTTCTTGTGTTTTGCTTCGCGTATGGAATTATGGGTGATGGTAGAGATAAGTATTCGTGATGTGATTGGTGGTGCACTTCTGAAAAGATCAAGATCAAGATAAGATAAGGAATCGTGACGTGGGTGTGTGTTGTTATGAGATGTAGATAAGTGACGTCATTTGTTAGTTGTAAATAAGTGACGTTGTTGTTTTGAGTGGAAAGGGAGATATATTAATGTATAAGGTGTAAGCCGCGTCATTTGTTAGTTGTAAATAAGTGACGTTATTGTTTTGAATGGAAAGGAAGATATACTAGAGATAAGGAATTGTGTGATTGGTGGGACACTTCTAACAAGATGAAGTTCAAGATAAGATAAGGAATCGTGACGTGAATGTTTGTTGTTATCAGATGAAGATAAGTGACGTCATTTGTTAGTTGTAAATAAGTGACGTTGTTGTTTTGAGTGGAAAGGGAGATATATCAGTGTATAAGGTATAAGTGACGTCATTTGTTAGTTGTAAATAAGTGACGTTATTGTTTTGAATGGAAAGGAAGATATATTAGAGGTAAGGAATCGTGTCGTGATTGGTGGGACACTTCTAACAAGATCAAGTTCAAGATAAGATAAGGAATCGTGACGTGAATGTTTGTTGTTATCAGATGAAGATAAGTGACGTCATTTGTTAGTTGTAAATAAGTGACGTTGTTGTTTTGAATGGAAAGGGAGATATATTAGAGGATAAGGAATCGTGTCGTGATTGTTGGGACACTTCTGATAAGATCAAGATAAGATAAGGAATCGTGACGTGGATGTTTGTTGTTATAGAGTTTGGAATGTTTGGAATTTCGCTGGGGCCCTCGTCTGTCAGGGACATCACATGGTGTTTTGGTGTGACTATGGAATTGTGGGCGATATTTTTGAGATAAGATATCTTGGAATTTCCTAGGGTGACACACATCTCCGTCATTGTCGTCATGTTTTGTTTGGTTGTTTATAGATGGGTGTACTAATTTCCAATATATTATGGAGTATTTCTTTCCTACTGAAGGGTGGGAATTCTTAGAGTACAGTAGAGTCGTGATGGCGTGCGTGTTTTGGATTTTCTGAATAATTTAATTATATGCTAATATCACTCAAACATACATTTTTTTTCATCTATAGATGGATGTACTAATTTTCCAATACATTTTGGCATATTTCTTTCCTGTTAATGGGTGAGGAGAGTCGTGATGGTAGCTGTGTTTAGGATTTTCTGAGTAATTTAATTATATGCTAATATCACTCAAACATACACTTTTTTTCCATACCTCATCCGTATTTTCTTCTATATTCATATTCATATTCTAATTCAAATTCATATTTTTTTCATAATTCATCCGAATATTTTGATTTGTCTAAAAGTAAAATCTTAAAGTTCAATAAATAAATAAATAAATAAATTGTGTGTGAATTCACTGTGTTTTCAAAGTGATCTTACTTAAATATGCATAACACATCAACGAAACCGTTTGTTCATTTAAGTTTACACATTTTATTTCACAGATATTATTTACAATGCAATATGCAGAAATAGGAATTTACAGATATCGCCAATGCATGTGGTGTTTTTCTTGTCGTAACATTTCTTTGATGAGACAAGTGCGATTGGGTGATTTTGATACTGCTTCCCATATGAGAATAGACTTTTCAAAATGCATAAGTATAAATCGTACTGCTATCATAACAAACATCTGCCACCTTTGCGATGGTTCTTGATTTTCACCTGTAAAGAAAAAAAAAACTTATTGTTAGTGATGGAAAAGTTAGCATATTACTATAATCCTAATACAGTAGTTAGTTTTGGAAGTATCAAAGGTTTACAAAAACATATAAATTTGCCACTTGAAACTGTGAAAAGTTGGTTAGCAACACAACCTACTTATGTGAGACATGAACCCATTTAAACGCAATCAAATCAAAGTCCCGACACTTTTACACACTTTTCAATGTGATTTGGCAGATATGTCATCCCATGCAAAAGAGAATGGAGTGTGTGTTTCCTTCTTGTATGCATTGATTGTTTTTCCCGATTTGCGTGGGTTCGAACACTGAAGAAGAAATCAGCAGACGCTGTTGTTAATGCTTTCGAGTCTATTTTTAAAGAGGAAGTGCCATGTTACATAAACGCTGATCAAGTAAAAGAGTTTTGCAACAAGAAAGTTCGTGCATTGTTTAAGAACCATAATATTCATTTCTACACGACCAGTAGTGAAATGAAAGCACCCATTGCAGAAAGATTTATCAGAACATTGAAAACAAAGATCTACAAAATGAATGGCGTATACTAAAAGTAAAAGTTATACGAAAGTTTTGCCGACCCTTGTACATACTTATAATCTCACACCACACCGCACTATCGGTATGGCTCCTCCGCAAGTTAACCTTCGCAACGAGGATCGTGTTTGGAAATATTTGTACGGAACCCAAGAGGAGACTACCAAACCAAAATTTCAAGTAGGTGATAGTGTGGTTTTAAGTGATGATACCCACAAATTTAGAAAAGGGTATTGGGGTAACTGGACACGAGAATTGTTCACTATTGCTCAGGTTATTAATAGAAACCCTGTAGTATATAGAGTTCGCAGTCGGGACGGAGAGATAGTGGAGGAAACTTTCTATGAACCTCAGCTGCAAAAGGCTAATATACCCAATGAACTTCCGGAAGACGTGTATCTAATCGAACAAGTACTCAAGCAGCGCAAACAGAAAGGAAAGCTGCAGTATTTTGTTAAGTGGATCGGTTATCCCTCATCGTATAATTCTTGGGTTCGTAGCGAAGATGTTTTACTTAACCCTTCCCAGTAATACCAGTATGAAAATGTTTCCTACAAACACGCAAACGAAATTTGAAGTGGAATTACCATACGAATCAGACTTAAAGGTAAATGGGAAGTTGCTCTTGCCGAAATTCCTCTTCCGGGAGAATTTAATAACATCGATTCCGGTTACGATGAGTTTCATATGATACGTGCATTTGGAGGAGGAGGAGGAGTCAACAATATCGACAACAACAACATCACAGGAAATAAAGTTTTCGAAAAGTCTAAAGAAGGATTTTACAAAGTGTACAAGATTCCCCATAGCAGTTACAATTCACCCTCTGAACTTCTTCAAGCAGTGTTTGATATGAGTTCTGTGGTTACTGGAAAAAAAGAACCCAAACAACAATATTTCTCTGACAGTCCCAAAAGATTACAACCTGTTGTTTCCCAAGGAGGCCTCGGGCTTCTACTGGGTTTTAATGAGATTGGTGTTAAACTGAAAGGTACAATCACAGGGAAATATCCAATTGATATAAAGAAGGGGGTGTAGCAGCATATTTTGTTTATTCTGATTTAATCCAAGAACAGATAGTTGGTGATACATGTGCACCATTGTTACGAGTTGTTCAGTGCAGCACTAAGTGTTCCTTCGTTTTTGCTCAACCTGATTATTATCCGTTACGAAAACAAACATTTCAGTCAATTAGCATTGAAATTCGTTCTGACAGCGGCGAGTTGTTCCACTTTCGTGGCGGCAAGACAATAGTTAAATTACAGTTCCGACAAATGAAGGATGACTGAATATCTCAGATATTACACATTGCAGGCCGGTGGGGCTCAAATGTTTACGAGGCCCCCAATACAGCGTGGATACGGATTAGGTAGCATTTACAGAAGTGCCTTCTCCTTTCTACGTCCACTTTTAAAACCTGCAGCTCAATTTGTTGGTCGTCAAGCCTTAAAAACCGGTCAGCATATGATAGGAGATGTATTAGAAGGGGTACTTGTACGTCGAGCCTTTATAAACAGAGCATCAGAAGCTGGGAAAACCATTGCTGAAAAGGCTCAGAGTCGATTACTTCAGAGAGAGGTAAAGGAAGCAAGAAGGAAAAAAACGAATGCTAAAAAGCGCAAGCGAGATGACATCTTTTGCTGAGGATATGATGTCAGAGTTAGATCTTTTTTCCCACCCTCGTGTTAACATGTGTGTGGAAAGAAGTTCTTATGTCACCTACCAACCAATATCCAGTACTGACAGTGGAGGTCCTGTGGAGTTCTGCATACCAGGTACATCTGAAGAATACTTGGATTTGGGAAAATCATACTTACGCGTTCATGTGCGCATCACTGACAATGATAATAAACCTATCGAAGATTCTTCTGTTGGTGTTGTGAATAATTTTTTCCATTCCCTGTTCAGTCAAATTGACTTTTTTCTCCAAAATAAACTAGTGAATGTGGCATCAGACACGTATCCTTATAGAACTTATATTGAAAACCTACTAAATTATGACAGAGATGCTAAAACAGGCAACTGACAAAAGAACTATTTGTTAAAGATGATGTGGCTAATGTTAGTGACATGTTTACCAAAAGTGAATGTGGGATGCGTAGACGACAAGCTCGAATTAACCAATCGAAAAGTGTCGAGATGCTTGGGAGAATACACGCTGACATCATGCATCAAGACCGGTACTTGATCAATAATATTACTGTTCGTGTTTGGATGGTTCGCAGTTCTCCCGAATTTTGTTTACTGACTGCAAATGCTGATTCTAAGGCTAAAGTGCAAATTGAAGGGGCTTCACTTTTTGTCCGCAAAGTCAAAATAAATCCAAAGATTCAACTGGCTCACCTGTCTGTGTTAAATGGGACATACTATGTGTGACTAGTCAAACATAGTATGTCCCATCAATCGTGGGTAAGTGTCTTATTTTTCGATTCCCAAGCGTATGTCAGATGCCACACGAGACAATCTGTATCTAGGTGAAATACCATCTAGATTAGTTATTGGACTGGTCGCTAGTGATGGATTTAATGGCACTTTCAACAGAAATCCATTTAATTTTCATCATTTCAATCTGAATTTTCTTGTGGTGACAGCTGACGGTATTCAGTATCCCTCACAACCTTTGACTCCGAACTTCAAAGAAAGGCATTACAGCAGATGTTATATGTCACTGTTCACATCACTAGGCAAATGGAACAGAGACCTTGGTAATGACATTTCTTATAAAGAATACGTAAAGGGAAACATTCTCTATGGATTTGACTTTTCGCCAGATCAAAATGCCGTTGCCCCCCATGTCAGCCTGTTAAGAAGAGGAAGTGTGCGACTAGAAGTTAAATTTGCTCACCCTCTTCCTGAAAACATCACAGTGGTTCTTTATGCAGAATTTGAGTGTACGTTATCTGTAACAAAAGATCGTTCTGTGTTACTGGACTATGAACACTGAACAATTAGTAAGCATACTAGAGTTAGAACCCACCACAAGAAAAGTGGGTTTAGGAGTTTGTGCTCGTGATGAATTGCCACAATATCCGATTAGAAAACAACAGTCGATGTTCGTCGTGAACACAGATCCGACCTGGTTGACAGGACAACATTAGCAAGCTATCTATATTAAAGACAAACACGGTGATTTTTTCGATAGCTTCAGTCGTCCACCCGAAAACGATATTGTTAACTTTCTGAATATCAACACTAATAAATGGCATTATAATTCTGTAGCTGTACAAGCTAAGGAATCTGTTGGGTGTGGTTTGCATTGTGTATATTTTTTAATATTGAGATGTCGTGGTCTTTCTATGCAAAATATTATTAGCAAATGTTATTCTAAGGATTTGTGGTTAAATGATATTGTAGTAACTTATGCTCGTACAGATCATTTACTGAAAATAAAAAATACTTTTTAAAAAAATGTTTTTTTCACTTATCATTTTTTCCACACCAGTTTCTTATTTCCACGCAGCTTTCGGGGAGATAAAGAGATGAATTTGGTACTCCTTCTTCGAGCTCTCTTGCGGGGAGGGATTGGAGTGGAAGCATTTTCCTCACAGGGACTGGCTGATGTTGATGGTTGATGGGAATGGTTCTGAGTATTCGGTTTGTTCAGTGAAGGTTCTAGATGTGGCAGTCTGTTCCTGTTGCTCTCCTTCTGTGTGACCCAATTGGTTTTTCAAACCTAAATACTTTTGCAGAACATTTAAATATGCTTTACTTTTTCATCTGCATGTTTATTTCTTATTTTTAAAATGGCACTCAATTCATCATCGAGTGTGTACAGTTCACGCTCCTCTGGTGATTGGAGTAGCGTAAATTTTTTAAACTTATTCATTTTCTAATAAGTGAACTCAATAAAGGAACAATATGATACTGCCTAATAATGGGAACAGTGCCCCCCCCCCCCCCCCCCGTGCTGTAAAACCAGTTTTCTTCTGGAAAAGAAGGGAAGCGATTTGTTACTTAGTGCTGTTATATTTATTTTTTTCCTTCGTTGGCGTGACTTCTGGTTGTTTTTTATTGGTATATTTCCACAAAACATTGTTGCAGATTTCACAGAGTGTTGTGATTTGGCTTGAAGTGCAGTGTTTTAAAGCATCATTTGCTTGTTTGGGAGAGGAATGAGATAAGTACTTGATGAGATCATAGCGTTTGAGTCTATCAGCCATTCAGGGATAAATACTGTATTGGGTTCTTCTCCTGGTAAAATCCGTGACCTTAAGCGTAAAATATCAGGTGTTTCCTGTCTAAAGTCTAAAACTAAATATGAGTGGGATTCGCGTGTTGCATCATTATAAATCTGAACTAAAACGTTCGTTTTCCTGGAAATACTTGGGAAACTAAATGAGAAAACTGCAAAGAGTCTCGGGGATTTTTAAAAGCAATAACATAATGGCTATTGAGAGAAATTGTACGAAAATGTGTACCTTTACGGAATAAATTTTGTGTCAGTAGAATGACACTGAGGTTACGGTGATATGAACCTTTTATGAAAACATCAGCTATTTCCGTGCTGTCCTTAGCCTGGTGAACCAAATTATCGATTATAAGTAAATTTCTCACATTAGAATCAAATTCAGGTAACTTCAAACCTTTCACGAATTCTATATTGGTAAATTTTTTTTAAAATTTATCTTGATTTTCACTGTAACAGTGAACGATTCGCTCCGGTGGTGGTTTGATTAGTTGATTACAATGTTCTATGAGAGACAACACGAATGTTGTTTATCCTGACTAAGTAGCTTCCGAAATAATGCATGTAAATGGATGTAAGAACATATCGAAAATGATAACATAATTAGACTGTGATTATTTTTATATAATCAGAGATCATGTAAAAAACAAATAGATACTTGCTTTTAATATCAAAATATCTACCCTATCAAGTTTTTTTTTTTTTTATCACAGTCGCCATGTAATCATGCCAAGATGAATTTTTTCTTTTTAAATTCTAAGAAAGAAAAAAGAAAGCGCTATTGTGGAATAATAGTAACAATAACAGTGAAGTGAAAATTGTACAAGAGAAGGGCGACACTGCAAATTATCGTGTTGGAAAACAATCATGGATTTTTACCTAGCAGGTAGGATGTTGTTTAGTTTTCTGTCCCATAGATGGCATCTTTTGCTTATGGAGTATTTGAGTGTAAGAAATTATCCTTTAAAATACCCATAGGGAAAAGTGCATGTGACACTATGCGCTTCGCAAAAGTGTATCCAAATCTTTTTGTTACAGAGGTCGTTTGGAGTTGACAGCTCCATTTGTATCTATGGACAGAAAATGGTACAGGAATTTGAATGTTTTGTGGCTCACCCCTTACTGCTGCTATCATAGATTCCAGATTAATTTCAGTGGCCGCGCGAGAATTTAAAGTAATGCTGTTAAATTTGATCACAATCTTACCCCCCCCCCCCCTGCGTTCTGTAGGAATAAGATTTGGGGCCTGTGGTAACAAACTCAACAATAAAATCACCGTCGAGTTCGTCGCCTAGCTCCCCAAGGTTAAAATTACGATTTGGTATTCCGAAGTCAAATGCTTTTGAAAGAGATCTGCTTCTGGAATATCGCAAGGAATGAGCGGAACCCCCCTGCAATTTTGTGGAGAGTTAAAGCCCTCTTTGTTTGTAACTTTTTACAATCTAATCACACTTGTCTGTATGTTTGGTCATCATCAGTGTGTGCAGAAACACCCAGAACAAGTGCTCAGGCCATGCAAATATTATCTTTTTTGGTAATTTCCGCAATAGCTTTTTATATTTTCACAAATTCATCCAGGCTAATAAGCAGCGTTCTTCTTTTTACATTGATTTTTCTACCACCACCACCACCATTATTACTTATATCGATAAGTATGACATCTATAGAAAGATCATTTGCCAAAAGAAACTCACGTTTCGATTGGGCGACAGCATAAAAGGCATCAACTATCCTATGGATAGTTAGATGCTTTTTATGTTAGAAAGCAAGATGAATAGTAAATTAATGTTGCTTTCTAAACTGGATGCACTAACACTCAACCGAACGTGAAAAAAATTTTTTTGGTGGGGTCGCGCTTCCTCCAGCCATAACAGCGATTGTTACATGAGGATTAACACCACGTCCTGTAGTTTGTTCATTTTCTCCTGCCAAATCAACCTCTACAAAAATGCGGTGATGATTGAGTACATTTCCATCACCATCAACAAAACGAATAATAGATACTCGCTATTAAAAAAAAATTACTTTCTAGATTTCAGAAATATCGTTTAGAAATAAAAAAACTCAATGTCATCCTAGGGTGATTTTTGCAATTTCGACACTACATGAGGCTTTAACTAACACATTTTTACTAAACATCAGCCTTCAAAATTTTTCCCAAAAATCCTAACAACCAAAAAAATTGTTTTATGGATATTTCACTAAACACGAAACAGTTTGAAGTATTTTCATGAAATGTTACTGATCATAATGTTTTTTGCAATTTCGACACTACGTGATGGTTTCTCTAGCACAATATTACTAAATAACAACACTCAATATGTTTTCCCAATCAAAAAAAAAAAAAAAAATATATATATATAATGACTTATGGGATTTCACTTAACACAAAACAGATTGAAAATCATGAACATGATTTTTAATTTTCCATTGCAAAAACCACCTTATAACTTTATAGAAAAAATTCGCTAATGTAGTCACTAAAAATTCAACTAATGTTAAAATTTTCAAATGACATTGCTATTAAATGACATAAAATTAACTTACTTTTTCTCCAGAAAAACTCATTTTGAAACTACAAACTTTTGAATGCATACAACTACTACAAATACTAGAAACACATATGGAAGCAGAGAGACAATTAATCTATTTATAAAAAATCAGAAACAATGGAAAACCAATAACGACAACATGTGATATTAACTTAGCTGTCATTGATCACACAAGGTCAAATTGCAAACCTTTGCTATTTGAGTAGTGTAATCAACTGCTGTATCACCTCGAAACAATTAGTCACAGCAGAAAGGTTGAGTAATACATAATCCTGGGAAAATTTACCTTTGAAGAAACTGCGATACATGTATGAATGGAAGTGATTGGAATAACTTAGTTCTCATCATCACATGACATCAATTGCAAACCTTTGCTACTTTGCTACATGTGATTAATGTTTACACTAGTGTAAACATTAGTCACATCTGAAAGTTTGACTAATACACAACCCTGGGAAAAATTTTACCTTTGAAGAAACCGCGATACATCTATGAAAAGAACGATGACTGACCGGAAATGAGTCACTCAGTTATCTACAAACAAGTCTAATGAAAATTAACAGTGTGGGAAAATAATTCACACAATTTATTTATTATTTTATTCAGTTATTCTGGTTATAATATGTAGTTAACTGAATTTTAAAAGTAAAACCTGTAATGAAAAAGTAAAATGGATTTTCAGACTTGTGTTTGTGTTCTATGCTGTGAATATATGTTAAAAATCAACAATTTGGAATATTCAGAGAACCTAGATAGTACCAGGATGTTCTCATTCTAGAAAGAAATGTAAGTTAATTTTTTTTAAATTAAACATAACAATTGATAATTATAATTTCAATAATCACTGCTCATATGTTTTTTGGTAAGCGTAATTCTAATACTGAATAGTTTTTTTTTCATAAGAATAATCATAGGGTACATATTAGAGTATCAACATGGATACATTAGCGAGTTTTCATGTCTAATGTGTATGTGTGTGTTTGAGGGACACCAGTATATAATTAGATTATTCAGAAAAGCTTGAAACATTACCACCATCACGACTTGCTCTAAGAATTCCCACCCTTTAGCAGTCATCTGTAGAAGAAAAAAATGTATGTTTGAGTGATATTAGCATATAATTAAATTGTTCAGAAACTCTTGAAACAGTGCTGCCATCACTACTCTACTCTATTCTAAGAATTCCCACCTTTTAACAGGAAAGAAATACCCCAAAATGTATTGGAAAATTAGTACAGCCATATATGAGGGCCCGAGCGAAATTCCAAACATTCCAAAATCTATAATAACATACATCCACATCAAGATTCCTTATCTTATCTTGATCTTGATCTTGTCAGAAGTGTCCCACCAATCACGACACAATTCCTTATACACTAATATATCTCCCATTCCATTCAAAACAACAACAACGTCACTTATTTACAACTAACAAATGACATCACTTATCTTCATCTTATAACAACAAACATTCACGTCATGATTCCTTATCTTTTCTTGAACTTGATCTTGTTAGAAGTGCCCCACCAATCACGACACGATTCCTTATCGCTAATATATCTTCCTTTCCATTCAAAACAATAATGTCACTTATTTACAACTAACAAATGATATCACTTATCTACATCTCATAACAACACACACACCCATGTCACGATTCCTTATCTTATCTTGATCTTGATCTTGTCAGAAGTGCTCCACCAATCACATCACGAATCCTTATCTCTACCATCACCCATAATTCCATATGCGAACCAAAACACAAGAACTCACCTTACTGACACATATGCCCCCAAGGAAATTCCAAACATTCCAATCTCATGACGTCATGCCCACACTGATGTCATCTTCTTATCAACCAATCACGTCACGATTCCTTATCTTATCTTGATCTTGATCAAACCACCCGGACTACTACTATTGTATTTTTGCATTTTATGATTTTGTAGAATTTTGTATCTCCAAATTCCCATTTAATCCTAAACGTTTGCATAGTTAATCTAATACATTCTTCCGTTATCCTCCTAATGTGTCTACCTGCCATTCCCAAGTTTATTACCTTCCATATTATAAATTTAATCCCTTTATGACCTCCTCCGATATCATTCCATCTGTCTGAATCCTCGTTTCATGCACCACCTACAAAAATTATTCACCAGCCCTTAATTACGGCGATCAAACCCAGGATCCAATGAAAATCACAATTTTCCCACCCTCAATATTTCAATTCATCTTTACTTTTTGTAGATTAGAGAATTTCAAAAATCATGTAATTATTATTAGTCTTGTTGTCATTCATAAGATCCATCGTGTTGTTGCTGTGTCGTAATCGGTACCATCGACAGAGTATAGCATAGAGGCAGCCTGCCTCACGGCGCTGCTTAATAAGGACACTTGTTCAGCCATATCACAGCAACAAGATATTTTACAAAAAAATGTGCCATTTCCCATTAGCAGTTAAATATGTGCTTATTATATTTTATTAATAAAAAATTATAGTCATACATACTATTAGAAACTTAAGGAAACAACCCTTAAAATGTCACATGATGTGAATTTTATAAACTTTTATAGTCTATATGTATATATTAAATGATATTATGCATGAATTCTCCTACTCAATTTGCGAGTCACTATCTCCCCAACTTTCACGTTGGAGCGATAACTCGCTCCCTGCAGTAAACAATACGCCCCACAACAGCAACTATACTGCAGAAACACGAAAAACAATTAGTTTTATCATGTCACTGAATAAGGTTCACAGACATTTGCAGACTGTGTAATATATTTCTCAACAAATAGTGCAATTAGAATCAATTGGGAATATAAACACTAACTAATGAATCACATCTCCCCTACAACAGAAACTACTGTATAGACTCAAGCAAAACCATTTGTTGCACTGGCAACATATGGTTTTGCTTGAAACTACCCCATCATGAACTTGTTAAAACTAAGAAATATATAGTGAATGTATTTCCGATATTATGGAAAGGTTTAAGAGAATTACCATTTCAATTTAATTGTCAGCTTGCTTTTTGTTTGGGTTACACAATTTTTTGTTAATACCACACCAATCACATGCACTTCTTAATAGCTCTCTTTCTCTATTGGCCTACAATTGCGCACACTTTCATTTCTCATTAGTAATTTGTCAAGGATTGTTCATTATGTATTTGAAGTCTTAAATTACTGATAATTTTTGCTTGATATAATGGGAATGAAGATGACTCTATTTGGGTAGATAACTTTGATTATCTACTCACACAAGGAAACTGCTCTCGAGGACAGAAGAAGTGATGGAGAATAGAAGCTTCTTGGTAAGTCATACCCGTTTTCAGATTTTTCCCCTGAAAATTTTAGTTTCCGAAAATCCCTGCATATATCTCGCAACGCGATTTTTTAGCCTTAATTTTGGAAAAAAGGTGAGTTATATTCGAGTAAATACGGTAATTTTTTTAGCTTTCATATTCTTAAGTATGGATGATTGGTTAAAGAGAGGATTTATAAAACACACAAAAGAGACAATATAGCAGTTATAGAAATAAGCAATTTCACTTGTCTCATTGATGATAAATTATTTATATTAAGTAAAAATGTATAATATCGTTATAAATTTTATTCTATTAAAATTAAATCATTTTTTTTTGTTTAAATGTACATCTAAATTTAAATAAAATGGACATTTACAATGAAATATATTATTATTATTATTATTATTATTATTATTATTATTATTATTATTATTATTATTATTATTATTATTATTATTATCCACCATTATTATTATTATTATCCACCATTATTATTATCGACTAAAACGCAATTCTAATCAACGACACCAAAACACAGATGCTGATAATACACAACCCAAGAATCATACGCCCCGCATCACTATCGATACATTGTCACACATACCACTGCATTAACAACAAAAATACCTGCCAATGTTCCGAAATCAAACATGTAACACACGCAAAATACCTCGGTCTGTATATAGATTCCCACCTTAAATGAACAAAACATATAGAATACCTACACTCCAAACTCTGGATCATCGCAGCAAAACTCTTCCAAGTTAAAGACATTATTCCATCCAACATAAAGAAACTTCTATATCATGGTATCTGCGAATCTCTACTCAGATACGGAATAACAGTCTATGCAAATACATCAAACATCCACCTAACAAAATTAGAAACACCACAGGAATATCGTGTCAACAGTGATCTAGACACCTTACATGCAACAACCAACATCCGACAAGCACATTGAGATACACAGAATTCTGAGCATTAAAAACCTGAAACACTGCATGATATTAACAAGGAATTACTTCAACATCATTTATCGAAACAACAGAGACACATATCGTATAACACGACCTACAACAACTCTCTACATCCCCACACCCTTCAACAACTCATACGGTTCTTTTGTGAGATCACATCAGATAACAGCACAACTCAACAACCTACCAAGAAAGTTAAAACACGTAGATAACTACAGAACGTTAAAAAACGAACTCTGGAAAATATACCTGTAGCAACAACACAAATAGTGAAGGCTAAATCCCACTCTCTTCATAAAAGCTAACCCAAGCTTCGAAGTAGGTGGGATTAACTTGCCTCACTCATCTACAAGTAATCCTTATAAGCAAATGCAGAAATTTGTATATATAATCATTCTTTCTCAAACTTAAAAAATAATAATAATAAAATAAAAATAAAAAAATTATACAAAAAATTCTGTATAATCTTCATTGTTAATATTAGAACATGTGTTGTAAATACATAATATAAAGGCAAAAAAAGTATTATTAAAATTTTAATTGAACTCCAATGTAGGAATTGCAGCACTTAGTGCTGAACTCTGTAAAATTATAAGATGCAATGTCACACAAGATGTTTATTGTATGTATAAATATTTTAGCAATCAATAAAATATATATTTAAAAAAAAAAAATATATATATATATATATATATTATTATTATTATTATTATTATTATTATTATTATTATTATTATTATTATTTTGATAAGAGTATTTTGATAAGGTACTTGGTAATAATGAAAATTAAAGAAGAGATACACGCATATCTGAAGTTTCAGAAACACTGATCTATCCAAATAATTAGCCTGAAACATACATGTATATTGTGCTGTTCGTTTTCTTAAATCCCACTTTGAATTTGGATAGACGAAACAGCGTGATATGCACTTACATTTTTTCCAGCATCATTTCAATTTTGAATGTGAAAGATATTGAGTGTATTGTGTATTATGTGTTTAAGTGACTTTGCACAATTTTTGACTTTGATTTTAATTAGGTACCTTATTTTTGGAATTTTGATAGACAACTAAATTTTAAAGATAATAGTTTATAAATTATATGCATAGTAATCAGAGGCGGATTTTGCTAAAATGCCAAAATCGCTTATTGGGCAGCATACTTTCCATGTTACATTGCCCTCAATAATTATAATTTACCTTTAATTATCAAAATATCAAATTATTGTATAAATCAATTATTTATTATAAAAAACCATAGAAGGCAACTGTTTTAAATCGACTTTTATAAAAAAAATAAGATTTTATTGTTTTTAAAACTCTTAAAAATAATAAATAAATTATCTCAAAATGAACAATTAATAGAAAAAGAATAATTTATGAATACGAAATTTATTTTTATTTAGATCAGTAATTTGAAAGAGAAAAAGTTTCTGGGAACTGCTTTTCTCAAAAGGAAAAGAGAAAAGGAAGAGCAAGTAAAGAAAGCAAAGCAACAAGCAATATAAGGAAATTTGGAATTTTAAAGAAAGACACCAAAAAGAACAAGTTTTCAACAGAACCAGCACCAAAAGTTATAAAAATTTCAGCACCAGCCATTGGAGCAGCTTCTAAAACCTCAGTAGTATGGTAGGCACTTCTGACCAGATCAAGTTCAAGATAAGATAAGGAATCGTGACGTGATTGGTTGATGTCATTGTAGGCGTGACGTCATGAGATTGGAATGTTTGGAATTTCCCTGGGGGCATATGTGTCAATGGCTTCAGTTTTTGTATTTTGGTTCGCGTATGGAATTTTGGGTGATGGTAGAGATAAGGATTCGTGTTGTGATTGGCGGGACACTTTGAACCAGATGAAGATCAAGATAAGATAAGGGATCGTAACGTGAATGTTTGTTGTTATCAGATGAAGATAAGTGACGTCATTTGTTATTTGTAAATAAGTGACATAATTTGTTAGTTGTAAATAAGTGACGTTGTTGTTTTGAATGGAAAAGGGAGATATATTAGAGATAAGGAATCGTGCCGTGATTGGTGGGACACTTTTGACCAGATCGAGATAAGATGAGCATCGTGACGTGATTGTTTGTTGTTGTCGGATGAAAATAAATGACGTCATTTGTTTTGAATGGAAAGTAAGATATATTAGTGGATAAGGAATCATGACGTGAATGTTTGTTGTTATAGATTTTGGAATTTCGCAGGGGCCCTCATCTGTCAGGGACACGGCGTGGTGTTTTTGGTTCACTTATTTCCTTATGGGTGATAATTAGAGATAAGAATGATGACGAGAATGTTTGTTGTTATCAGATGAAGATAAGTAACGTCATTTGTTATTTGTAAATAAGTGAGTGGGTGATATTTAGAGATAAGAATCTTGACGTTATGTGTTTGGAAATTCACAGTTTCGAGGTTTTGTGTATAACTTAATTATATGCTATGTCACTTAAACATAGCTTTTTTCTTCAATAGGTGGTAGTAATTTCCAATACATTTTGGGATATTTCTTTCCTGTTAAAGGGTGGAAGTTCTTAGAGAAAGTCGTGATGGCGGCATTGTTTCGAGCTTTTCTGAATAAATTAATTATATACTGGTGTCCCTCAAACACACATACACCCACATACACATGAAAAATTGCTAATATATCCATGTTGCTACTATAATATGTACCCTATGATTATTCTTATGACAAAAAAAACTATTCAGTGTTAGAATTACGCTTACCAAAACATATAAGCAGTGATTATTGAAATTACAATTACCAATTGTTTTGTTCAACTTAAAAAAAATTAACTTACATTTCTTTCCAGAATGGGAACATCTTGGTACTATCTAGGTTTTCTGAATATTGCAAATTGTTGATTTTTAACATATATTCACAGAATACAAACACAATCTGAAAATTCAGTTCACTTTTTCATTATAGGTACTGTGGCTAACATATATTCACCCCACAAAAACACACAAAACATGGGAGTTGAAAGATATTTCTATAAATAACCAGAAAAGCTAGTTGACTATTTAATTTAGATTACTGTCCGATTGGTTCTCTGTATTAATTCTTTCCCACAGTTGCTCATGCTATGATTTCCCAAGCTTGGTGGGAAAGTCTATGCGCCGTTTAGTTTAGGGTAAGTGTTATTTCCAGTTTCGAATTCCGAATGTTGTTAGAGTATGGAATTCTGACAAGTGAAATTATTATTATTATTTTTTTTCAAATTGATTGGTTATTTTCTGTATTTTACTTTTAAAATTCATATTCTAACAGAATAACTGAGCAAAATTAATAAATATATAAAATATATGTGAATTTATTTCTCAACACTGTAGATTTCTCATTAAGTCTTATCTTAAAGATATCTCTCTTATCCGGTCGCCAAATTGTTGTACGTAGGTGAGAAATTGTGTGTTAAGGTTCGACCTCTTGGTTTCCATGGGAAATTATTATTTCTGCAGTAAATTAATGCTTACATTTTTTTTAAACCAATATGACTATTAATTTTCCCTTCGATTCCTTGTGCTCTTAACCTATTTCTGTAACAGGAATTTATTTATTTTTTTATTTTTTCTTTAGCATTAATTTTAAGTAACAGATATGAGACAAACAAGGTTTTGAACTCTCCACAGCGTTTTTCTACTGCAATCTTTTTAAGAGTTATAGTAACGTGTTGTTGGCTTAAAATATCTAACGGCTCTGTAAAATAACCAATTTCTAACAGTATTGTGACTTTTCAGGTGAAATCTTCTCCGCTAAAATTCTGGGTATTAATTTAATACCTGATTATTCCTTTTGCTTCCTGGAGTTGATAGTTTCATGAAATATTTGAGGGCTTGCATGAACAGATAAGACTTTTAATTCAATGAATCAAAAAAAGTCCTTGGTTACTTTGTGGCATGAAATTTCACAAGAGAAAAAAATAAAACATGTTATCGTCTTTCTTAAATTTGTATAACATATCAACGACACCCAATTTGTTCATTTAAATTTACACATTTTATTTGAATGAAATATTATTTACAAATTGTATTTACTGAATCTAACAATACAGAAAATAAATAAATTGAAAAATACATCAAAAGTTCTTCCCATGCTTGTGGAATTGCCATCATGTGTTTTTTAACAATGTGACTCTCATCTGAAAGTTAATTTTTCATTTAGTGATCGTTGGGAATTTATTACTGTAGTAAAATTAAGGGTTGCATATTTATTTTTTTTTTGAAACCAATACATATACTTCTGAGAATTATTAAAAGCATAGAATCTTTTGTTATGTTTCCAAAAGCATTTAAAAGTACACATTACGTTTTCACGTTTTGGGCATCGAATTTCATTTAAATCAAGAACAGGCCTGATTTTTCTCTTCCTTTGGCGAGTAATATTTGATATTTGCATGTTGATTCTATCATCCAATTTCAGAGATAGTGAACCAATTTCCCACTTCAGCTGATGGTTATATTTTATTAACCAAGAACTCTGTTTTTTATGTCTTTCAGGTAATTCGTTCCAACTACAAGGTGATTTTGTCAATGCATATCTTACAATAATTCCATCAAATACAAATTTCTTTAGGAAATAAATTTGAATTCTTATTCAAAGGAATTGGCAATCAATAATCCCAATGATAACTGAAAATTCGTATTTTTCACCCACTGTCGATTATTTTTAATAATCGTTTTTGTTCATTCTTTTTCTTAGATTGCTTCATATGAATTATTATTTCACTGATTATTAGATCTGATCTTATATTTTGTATTAACTTTCTGTTACAAAATTCTAAACAATTAGAATTTTTCACAAAGAAACATTCAAAGAATTTTGTGACACACCCATTATTTTTAATTACCAAACACAAAACACCACAACACAAAAAGCAGCTGCAGTGGATGAACGATTACCTTAAATCCAAAGTCACTCGACTCTATAGTTTTTTCTTATAGTACTGTTTACTCTTACTATTCCCAACCCTGACCGTTTCTTCAAAAACGAAATTTTGGGCAGATGACTCAACGACATGTTTTCACATGCTGCTGGATTTTCTGTTGGTGTGTTTTTATCTTACTTTGTGTGGGGAAAGGTAAATTTTGTATGTGTTATCTGGAGAGTACACACATTTTTCTATACCAAACTTTAAGAGATAAAGTCACGTTTTGGGTTAATTATCTCTTCTCTCTGTAAAACAACCAAATTCTAACAGTTTGGATTTTCGATTATGTGAAAGAATTGTTTTCAGATAACTCAAATAATGTCAATAGGTAGCATTAGACAATTTCTAAAATAATCAATACATGGATATCAGTTTTCAACACTCCCCCATTCCAGGCATTAATTTCACAGTTGTGATTTTTTTAAATAACCAAACAGTGCATTAAGGTATAAAGTTATGGATTTAAATATCAAATTCTAATCAGAATAACTGAGTAAAAATTTCACTGTGAAAAAACACAAAAAACAAAAGCCCATATCTTTGTTCATTTAAGTTTACAAATGCATATTTTATTTTGCTGAAATAATATTTACAACTATATTCACTGAGAAAAAAATCGAAAATGTAATTACCTAAAAGTATTTCACAATATTTAATTTAGACTCTTAACATTTTCCAAAGACTTCAATGAATAAAATTTTTGTTACTCACTATTTCTTGGTTGCATTACATTAAAATAGCTGGTCATACAAAAGAGTTTTTAAATCAGATACCATGATAACCACAGATCCATACATTTCATATTGTGTCAGTCTGGAAATGACACCATGCCTCCCTAAACATTCTATGTATTCTTTTGTCATCGAATATACACAAACAGTTTTCAAAAAATGTTCGTAAATGTCCCAAAATAAAGAGTCTATCAAATTGGATAAAATCTTGAAAGTCTAATTTTACCATTGATGAGTTTAAATGATTAGAAATAATTTTTCCCATGATAAGAATAGCTGGTAATTCAGTTTCCAAAAATAGTAAATGATTTTTAATGTCGTACATTTTTGGTGAAAATCTCTGTTTCTTCATAACTATAGTAAAAAACTTTACTTCCATCAGCTCCTGTATCATCAAGTATTAGTTGCCTATCTTGGCATTTCAGAATATAACACTCATAGAGGTCCATTTCGTAATCAACTCTTCCTTGCAAGTAGCCAAGAATATCAGACCACTTCCTGTGTAACTTTTCCCAAGTAGTCCTGGATAAATACATCACAATGTACGTGTCTTCTAAAATAATAATCGATTTCCATCCTTTTAGAGCTATTTGAAGAGTTTTGTCTCAAGCCATTTTCCTGAAGAAAGAAAATTTCAATGACTTTTGTGACTCACCCATTATTGTACTTTACTTTCCTGGATACAAAACACCACAACCCACAACACAATATGATACCAGCATTGGATGAACGAATTGCCATAACCGCAAAGACACTTGACTCATTTCCTTATAGTGCTGTTTACCTGACCCTTAACCCTGATGATTCCTTCCAAAATGAAACTTTCATGCAGATGATTCACGGACATGTTTCTACATGCTGTTGGATATGATGTTGATGTGAGATTATCTTAGTTTGAAACATCATTTATTCACCTATTAACAAATTGTCTTCTCATTTTCCTTCTCCTAAAGACAAACGCTCAACTTTATCTCTTCCTGGAGTATATCAAATTCCGTGCAACTGTGATCTATCCTATTTTTGACAGACTGGACGTTCTCTCGAAAAAGGAATCCAAAAACATCAATCCTCCATTCTTCACAACAAACCTGAAAAGTCTGGATTGGCTCAGCATGGGATTGAAAATGACCACAACATCCTTTGGTCCTGGACTCGCCTCTTACACAGATCCCATTATAGGTTTGAACGTTTGTTCAAGGAAAGTGTGGAGCCCTTGCTCCATCATCCCAACCTGAATCATAATGACTGTATATCCATATCAAAAATCTCGGAAAGTCTAATCAAGATTACTAATTAATTATTATTATTTTTTAATCATGTTTCTACTTCAAAATATTCCGTTTCATGCTTAGTGATATAACATCACACAGCTTGTTCTATTTTAAACAATCTGTTGTTAATATTCTATGCTGTATTTTTTATAACTGTTCTTGTAATACCACTGAGGATGGTATTCTATTTCCAGACCGATATATATGGTTAATTAAATATTTTTCTTGTGTTTACGTGCATTTATCATCCAGTCTTATGTCACAAATATCCTTAAAACAGCAAAATTCATATATTAGAGGATGTGATTAATACAAAGTTTCATAGTGTGATAGGGGTCGAAAACTAAGATGGAAATTAATGAGTCATCTCCAAGAAACCTAACAGAACCAAACGGGTGGAAATCTAAACGATGCAGTCAGCTATATTTTCTGATTATTTACAGAAATATTGTTCTGATCATTTACCAGTCGCTGGCAGATATATTAGTCAGAAAAAGACAGTTTGAGGTTACACTCACCACCTTGGGAATAAAAATATAGTATGGCACAACAATGCTAAGGAATTAATGGTGTAGTAAACAGACAGAAAATCTAAGGAACAAAAGTCAAATAGTTTTTCAGGTTATTACAGAAATTTCGTTTTTTCCAGATTGTGTGTTTGTGTGTTGTGGTTTGGATAAAAATTCAACTATTTTGGAATATCTATTAAGAAGAATCATTCCAGAAAGACTGTAAGTAAATTTGATTATCATTAGAATTTCTAGATTACATACAAAAAAGTTATCATAAGCTTTTAAGTCTCCGTTTATTTTTAATTCATTTTTTAAAATAAATTAAAAATAAGCGGGTTTGGTTTTTTTCTCTTCATGTAAACAAAAACACCATTACCCAAACATTAGTTTGGGTAATGGATTTTTTTAACGATAACGTTAATTCGAAAAGAAGTTGTCATTTCCAATAATCTTTTAGTGATGTCACCTCCAACTGGTATTGATAACATTGGAGCAAAAAAGTGTATCTTTGAGGGACACCAGCATATGATTAAATTATTCAGAAAAGCCTAAATACTGCCGCCATCCCGATTCTACTCTAGGAATTCCCACCTTTAACAGGAAAGAAATACCTCAAAATGTATTGGAAAATTAGTACATCCATCCATAGACAAACAAAGACAAAATATGATGACAAGGACAGATATGTGTCACTGGGAAAATTCCAAGATATCTTATCTCAAACGCATCGCCCACAATTCCATAGGCAAACATAAACACCATGTGATATCACAGAGAGACATATGTTCCCCAGAAATTTCCAAACCCATAAGGTCACGATTGGTTATCTCTAAATATCACCCACAATGCATTATGCGAACGCAACAAACTACGTGAAGTCCCTGACAGAAGGAGGGGCCCAGTGAAATTCCAAACATTCCAAAATTTATCTTATCACTATCCATTACCCATAATGACATATGCAAACCATTTACTTATCTACATCTCATAACAACACACACCCACGTTACGATTCCTTATCTTATCTTGATCTTGATCTTGTCAGAAGTGCACCACCAATCACTACACGAATCCTTATCTCTAATCATCACCTATAATTCCATACGCGATCAAAACAAACAATGTTACGTCACACTCACAGATGCTCCCCAGAAAAATTCCTAACATTCCAAATGTATGACGTCACAAACAGAATGACGTAATCATCTCAACAACTAATCACGTTATGATTCCTTATCTTATCTTGATCTTGATCTTGTCACTAGTGCCTGGTATAGTACTCACCTTGCCCATGGGAAGTTCTGTTTTTCTTCTTTCCAAGCAGTGTATATCGTGTATATATAACAGATAATTATACACCCATGTAAAAGACTGACAAAAATATTAATTTAAATTGAAGCACTGACTTATTTTAGTAGGCACATAAATAATGCGAATCACTTTTTAGAACTGTGCTTCATTTCATTTTTGCTGTATTTCCAACCATCGAAGTTACTGTCAGTATTAAGCCGCTACTTTAACAGAAGTCTGATCTAGGTTATGAAACAAGTTTGATCATTACTAAACTGACATTTCACCAGTGCATTTATTTTCGAATCGTATTTGTTACTTAGACAGAAGATGGCACCTCTTGTGGGAGTTAGTTAGCTATTTGTTATGTAGTATAAATTTTTATCATAGACTGGCAATGGGATTCTCGCAGCACATAACCTTGATATTCTGCTCTCCTCCGAAACAAGGTTTCAGTTTTTTCATTGAGAGCTGTAACTTCCCCCCTCTGCTTTCATCTGTAATTTCCACAGGGGGTTGTGATATTGGTTCCATTCTCTTTGCGAGATATAGCAGGTGGCTATCGCATATCCGCGATTGAAACTTGGTTGTAGTTAGCTAGTAAGTATGACTGATCTAAAGTTTATTCAGTGAACGCATATTTACTAACACAAAAAAGCGTTTGGTAAAAAAAAAAAGAAAAAAAAAAGAAATTTTAAAGAGCCGTGTCCTTTCATTTATTATTGCAATGCGAGATTGTAATTTTCTTCCAGTCAAAAAGGAAGTGAAACACTCTTGGTGCTGAGGGATAGGAGGGAGATAGGGGGTGACATAAAACCCTCTACAATCTTAAAATTGTTAAATAAAAATCGTCTCTGAATTAAGTTTTTAATAAAAAAAAAATATGCAATATGATATCGCTGACTTTTACTAAGACTTTTTTTCGACCGGTTCCCGAGTTAGTCGATCTCTAGCATGGGCTAGCGGCTTTTTTTCTCCCGAAAACTCAGGTTTTTCTTTCAGTAAAACTCAAGAAAATGGACCGTAAAACCCACACTATTTTCAGACAGTAAACATAGTATTGGGATTAAGGAACACGGGATGGCTGCATTTCTTCATTGGATACCATGTGTAATTATTAATAGCATGCAAGCCATCTCTGATTGGCTACCAGTATAGATTAAACTCCCCCCCCCAGTCTTCAAATGTTAGATAAGGCTACAATGGCCTTGCCTGCTCCCTATATGGGAATAAAATGCAGTATGTGACATTTTTTTGAAAGATTTTTACAATATTTCTTTATAACACCCAATAAGCCCCACCTTGTGTCTTCGCTCGTTCAAGACGATAAAAATGTCTTAAAGAAATATGTAATTATGTATTTACTAAAAGAAAGAGAAGGCTTCAGTTCAGCGATGCAAAATTATATATGTGAAGTAGATATTAAATCCAGCAATATTTCAAATCCGAATGTAGAAACTGTAGAAACAGTAATAAATGACAGTTTTTGCTCTCTTAAGGTTTCTACCTAGCCTCTGAAGAGAACCAACCAGTTTGAAACAGCTATCAGGCCAGTGAAATCTTATCAAAATGGATTAATAAAAGGCGAATATATAGACGTTTGGGAAGCTTATGTGATCTATAATGCTATGCTAAGGCAACTCGTGAATGCCGAGGAGTGTATTCCTGTAAGCGCTCTGGTCAACTTTCTTTATGAAACTTTAATAGTTTATACATTCAACTTTGAAATAATTCTGGACGTGATTATGTATTTTATATAATTATATATATTGTATTTAGAGTCTGTGTATCGCACTGGAAGTGGGAAGTGTGCACTATACAGCACTAGACCTCACAAAGAATGGCCTAGACTAGATTCTACTCGTCGACGAGAGGATCCTTTTGTAAGCCTTCCTTTGACAATTTCCAAGTTAGTCGCTCACTCAGACGGAAAATTCCAATATATCTTATCTCAAACGCATCGGAAAAGTAGTTTTTTTCACCTGGAAACTCAGATTTTTCTTCACATAAACCAGTGGCGGCCAGTGAAAATTTTAAGTGGAGTGCTGCATATACAAAAAAAAACTAACTTTTTTTCCCTAATCAGTAACAAATTTATTAATAAATAAATTTACATATTAAAAATTGCTTCATTAAAAATATTTAATCCTCACCACGAACAAACACCAATAATAAAAGTTTCGTATCAATAGCAATGACAAGCGCAAACGAATATCGGCGTTAGATTGCAGTGCATTTGTTTCGTGTAACGATAATTGAAAAAAAAATTCTTTTTATATTTTCAACAGTGACACTCGTTATAATTCAGCCTTGTATCTATAATAAATAAATAGTTATATGTTATTTTAACAAAATAAAATAAGATTTTTAAAAAATAGTTCATCACAAACGTGCACCAATAATAAACGTTTCATATATCATAGAAATAACGCACGCAGGCATACTAAAGATACACTGCTTTGGGCAGTGTCGGAATGACGTAACGTGCAATGGCAAGTGTAAACGAATATCGGCGTTAGATCACAGTGCATTTGTTTCATGTAACGATAATTGAAAAATCATTTTTTTTTCATATTTTCAACAGTGACGCTCATCATAATTCAGCCTTGTATCTATAATAAATAAATAATTATGTGTTATTTTAACAAAATAAAATAAGATTTACAAAAAATTGTTCACCACACACATGTACCAATAATGAACGTTTCATATCTCACAGAAATAATGCATGCAAGCATACTAAAGACACACTGCCATTTGGGCAGCGTCGGAATGATGTAACATGCAATGAGAAGCACAAACGAATATCGGCGTTAGATCGCAGTGCATTTGTTTCGTGTAATGATAATTGAAAAAAATATAATCTTTTTCATATTTTCAACAGTGACACTCGTTATAATTCAGCCTTGTATCTATAATAAATAAATAATTATATGTTATTTTAACAAAATAAAATAAGATTTTTAAAAAATAGTTCACCACAAACGTGCATCAATAATAAACGTTTCATATCTCACAGAAATAACGCACGCAAGCATACTGAAGATACACTGCCATTTGGGCAGTGTATCTTTAGTATTGCATGTTACGTCATTTCGGAATGACGTAACATGCAATGTGAAACACAAACGAATATCGGCGTTAGATCGCAGTGCATTTGTTTCATAATCTAAAGCGTTAATCGAACAATTCCAATTATCAACTATTCAATCAATGTCAAAACATATGCTGTAGCCTTTAACATGTATTGCATTTATATAATGTTAACATTGTTATTATTTATAAACACAAACAAAATTTAATTTTTTCATTTTTTCCTTGGGGGTGCTGTAGTGTCACAGTGTTTATGTATGGGCCGCCACTAACATAAACACAAAACATCATTGGTGGAAGAACCCACAGTATTTCAGACAATATAGCATTAGGATTGGGGATCACGAGATAGCTGCACATGTCAGCTGTCTCTTCATTAAATGCCGTTTGTAATTAGTGATACTTCCACTTCAGTCTCCAAATGTCAGATAGACTGAATTAGCCTCGTTTACAGTCTATAGGAAAATAAAATTTCATTGCGCGTTAACGGATATGCATGGGAAAATAAGAGGCAACTTTTACTTACTACTGCGTGAGACCTGTATGAAGTTCAAGGTCTGATCGCTAGAGTGCAATATACACCACCCCACCTACATATACTATAGAATCTACCATTCAGTGATTGCCTTCTAACTGCATATGTTCTTTGGCCAATTTTCTTCTATGCGATGAAACACCCGAGTTTCCGAGAAGAAAAAAATGTTCACATATACAGATTCCGCTTGTCATTAGAGTCAGATCACTTTTCTGATCGCAGGACGCTTTATTCCAACTGTGCCACGGAGATGCCTTCTGTGAAGTGTATATGAATATGAATATGAAATGTACATATATATACAGTAGAATCCGTTTATTGTGATCGCAGATAATATTATCAATCGACTATTGTTATCAAAATGAGAAGGTCAGAAAGCTCACCATTTAAAATGAATGAAAAATAATCCGTCTATTATAATCAGTTCCGGTTATTGTTATCAAACTCCTCGAATGTTTAGCCTTTTGCATCTCAGAATATTCTAAGAAATAAGGGTTAATCAGGAGAAAATTTGACAAAGAATATTTGTCGAAATCTGACTTTTTTGTTAATCTTCCTTTTGTCTTATTCTTCCCGTAAATCTCATATCTTCCAGGCGAATGCAGGTGGGTAATCTTAATCGTTTTTTGTTCTTAATCTTCAGTAAATCTTAAATCTTCCAGGCAAATGCACGGGGGATATAATACAGTCCAATTGTGATTTTTCGCGTTTATTTTCGAGCTCTCTTTCAGTAAGTGGATTTGACTTTAAGTGCTGGTTAAAACAGCCCTTAGCATTATGGCAGAAGCAAGTAAAAAACGTAAACATTTATCTTTTCAAGAAAAGCAAAGAATTTTGGAGCGCGATGATAAGTTGCCCAAAATGAGTCAGCGTAGTGCGACTATATGTTTAAAAATTTCACAACCACTCTTGTATAAGATCTTAAAAAACCGACCAAAACATTGAAATTTCAGCTCTTACAAATGAGAACATGGATCGGAAGTGAGCCCGATTTGGTAAGGATACTCAAGTTGAATCAGCATTAAACATTTGGTTTAGTAATGTTCGTGAAAAGGATGCTTCGATTAATGGGCCTTTGACGCGTCAAAAAGCAGAACTTGCAAAACCAATTGTCAAACAACTGATGGATGGTTTAATAGGTTGAAAAACCGAGAGAATATTGTGCACAAGCGTATTCATGGTGAAGAAAAATGTACTGATTTTTTATCAGCTGATGCATGAATTAAGACCGAGTGGCCAAACATTATTGCTGAATATTCTCCCTAGAATATTTACAATGCAGACGAAACAGGACTATTTTCGTGCAATGCCTGAGCATACTTATTTGTTTTAAAAATTAAAGTACGTACTAAGGGATTTAAATCTTCAAAAGAGCGAGTGACAGTTCTTCGTTGTGTTAATATGAAAGGTGAGAAACGAGAGCTCCTAGTGATTAAAAAAAGTAAAAATCCTCGGCGTTTTAAAGGTGTCAAGAGTTTGACTGTTGACTATTGTTCTAGTGAAAATGCTTGGATGACTAATGACGTTTTCAACAATTGGTTAGTTCAGTGGGATCTTATATTAAAGTGAAAAATTGTCTTGTTAGTAGACAACTGTACTGCACACACAAACAATTTATCTTTAGAGAACATTAAAGTAATTTTCTTGCCTTCGAACACTACATCGTTAATTCACCCATGTGATCAAGGCATCATACGAGCTTTTAAAGCTTATTATAGCAAGGTAGTTCGTACGAGAATTATAGCTGAATTTAATTATATGAAAAGCCAATCAGATGCAAGTGTGCAATTGTAAAAAAGATTTCCCTTCTTGATGCTTTACATTTCGTAGCAATGTCATGAAAGCAAGTCTCTAAGACTTGCTTCCATGGCTCGTAATAATGGTAATAATAATAATTTTTATTTATTTATTTCGCATGGGGTTCCCCGTTCCCCGATCGTAAGTTTTTTAAATAAATTTTATGTTGTTGCTTAAAGTTGTTTATAACAATAAATTAAATTAAACAATGCTCATAACAATAAATTGAAATAAATTATGCAATTTTTTATATCCTTTGCTTAATGTTATCAGCTGGTTATTGTTATCAAAAAGCGACTGTCCCAAAGTGATCACAATAAGCGATGTCCACAGTGTGTGTGTGTGTGTGGCAGCTGGTGAAAATTTTAAGTGGGGGTGCTGCATGTACAAAATAATAATAAAAAAACTTTTTTTACTAATCAGTAACCAATTAATTAATAAATAAATGTACATATTAAAAATTGCTTTATTAAAAATATTTCGCCCTCACCACGAACAAACACTAATAATAAAAGTTTCATATCTCACAGAAATTACATGCGCAAGCATACGATACACTGCCCAAACGAGCAGTGTCAGAATCACTGGTAACGTGCAATGAGAAGCGCAAACGAATATCGGCGAATCCAGCTGCAATTGGCCTAACGTGATAATTCTGACACTGCATTAGATCGCAGTGCATTCGTTTCGTGTAACGATAATTGAAAAAATAATTCTTCTCATATTTTCAACAGTGACACTCGTCATAATTCAGCCTTGTATCTATAATAAATAAATAATTATATGTTATTTTAACAAAATAAAATAAGATTTACAAAAAATAGTTCACCCTCACTACGAACATGCACTAACAATGAAAGTTTCGTATCTCACAGAAATAAACCCCGCAAGCATACGATACACTGCTCAAACGAGCAAATATCTGGTAACGTGCAACGAGAAGCGCAAACAAATATCGGCGAGACCAGCTACAATGCAATTGGCTTAACGTGATAATTCCGACACTGCGTTAGATCGCAGTGCAATTTAAAGAGTTAATCGAACAATTCCAATTATTAACTATTCAATCAATGTCAAAACATAAGCTGTAACCTTTAACATGTTGTATTGCATTTATAAAATGTTTTAAGCATTGTTATTATTTATAAACACAAACAAAATGTAATTTTTCCATTTTTTCCTTGCGGGTGCTGCACTGTCGCACTGCTTATGTACCAGCGGCCACTGATATGTGTCTATTCACATAAACTTGCCACCTTACAGCTAAAAAGTCGTTACATAAAAGGCGATAGCGCGACGCGTGTGTGAAATGGAAGGAGTTAAAAACAATATTTTTTAAATCTTGAACAAAAAATCAAGCGATCTATATTTTAGTCCTTGCACTGCAGCCATTTCCTATTTGATTTGATTGCCTGTAGATTTGTTTCCCTTCTTTATGCGGACTTATTTCAAGCAGATAGCTACCTATCTGCTTGAAATAAGTAAATAACGTCCATACAGTAGCAGTAATAATAATTTCACTTAGTAGTAATAATTCCCCTTAGACCATACCGTCAATTTCTCAATCAGCTAAGAACCTTAGAAAAATTACGAAAAAGAACTTAGAAAAGAGTACTGGTTATAATCCGATATTTTGTTGTTGTCTTTCTAACAACACTATTCAGGTTATTTAACTATTGTGTCACCCGACATTTATTGATGTTACAATTATAAAAAAAATAAAGTAGTGGTCCTTACAAGATAAGATATTCTAATTGTCTGTAGATGTGTGTGATTCATGTTAGATATCTTTTTCCCTATTCAAGAAAAGAAGGGAAAAAACTGATTAGAAGTGTATTTTATGTTCCGTAACAATCTGTCTTAATTTTTACGTCATAAAAATATGTGCAAAATGGTGAATAATTCAAGATTTTACGTAGATTTCTGCTACATTTCGTTTATTTTATATATCCCATTCTTTAAACAAAAATTTCATTTATAAGATATTATGCGTTATACATGTATTTCAGTCATATTTCAGTCATTGATGTAACTAGCTTCGGAGTGTTCCTTCTTATTTGTACAATTTCGACACCATGGTCCATACACTTAAGTAGTAGTAATAACACGTTGAAACTAGGGAGGTCAAATGTGGATACCCGTGTGGATATTTCAGCATTTCGCCTAACACTAATGGAGGCATTGCCAAGGATAAAGATAATATAGTGAACAAAATAATTTACATAAAAACACAGAACATCAAGCAAACATTCAATTATTTGACTGTGCTTACTGAGCACAGTCAAATGTGGCTATTTATTTAATTATTTAAACATTTAATAATTCACAGAAGTTTGTATGTTTGTTTACAACCATGCTTGGTTAAACATATTAAAAAAAGTAACTTCCGAGGTTTCTGTATTTTTTCGTTTTTTTACCTGTACCACATTAGTACCGTATTCAAACGATCAGGGGCACCAAGACTAAACCAAATATGGTAATTATTCAAATCATTGCATGCATCCATTAAGAAGACAACTGTATCACACTAAGCTGTAATAATCATGAAAAACTTGAGGATATTTACAACCATCCATGTCGCATATGGAGAGCCTACAACCTGTTAAGTAGAAAGCTGACATTGGCAAATGTGAATGTAAAAAAAAACTTAGCCAAAGACAACTTTGTTCATCTTCTAAGTATAGTCCCCTACAACTAAACAGACTACGAAACTTTAGTTTTCTAGTTCCTTACAAAAATGCCTAAGATCCTGAATAATTTAATTATTCCACAAATTAATCATTTAAACAATTTTAAATCTGGAATTTTTTTATTATTGGTGAATTTATGATATGAGGAAATAATATTTGGAAGTTCTGTAATACTTGATCCCCCCCCCCTCCCGCCATTCCCTATGTTTTCCGTTTCATTTTCTAGAATTTCCAGTTAAAAAGTAAAAAAAAAAACATGGATGAAAGAGATAATGGCTATCTACAAAAGTAATTGCTATAATACTCGTAAAATTTCCGGATAAGGAAATCATTCCTAAATAAACAAATAACTTATCTGTACTGCAAAATATATTTGTAGCGAGGTTAAATAAATGTTATTGTTATCGAATAGGTACCCCACAGGGCTGTGCGCAGTTACTTGATTTGTTTACATTAGTCTATGATGTCAAATGCTGATTTTATTGTCGTTATATAAACCAGAAGTATGAGGAACTTTGCATCCATTCGCTTGTTAATTACCTGGCTTTGATTGAAAGTTATGCGTTCCCAACCACTGATATTCTATTTTATTGATAATATAATTGTTGAGACGGATGACACTTCGGATGGAAAAGACCATAGTTTGATTCTCGTCATGACAAGGAATCTTTATGTGAGTTTTTCGATGAAGGAAAATTAGAAGGTCTAATATGAAGGTAGTAAGGGTTTTCTCCCGGAAATTCGAGATTTTCCTTACATAAAAAGACGAACTCAGCATATAATACAGTGTTCTGTCTTCCTTCATTCTTTCTCTGTCTTTTCTTTCTGTTAATATGAACTCTCTCTCTCTCTCTCTCGTTATTTGAAGCAGCTATAAAATAATGAGATTGAATCTATTGAGACATTATTCTCTCCACACTTTACAGGAGTTGCTTATTAATTACGTCAATCTATAATTTCCTTATTCCAAAAAGAAAGAGAGAATAAAAAACTTGGTGATTTTCGAAACGAGTTTCGTGTATTTCCTTTGTGTGTGTGTGTGTGTGTGTGTGTGTGTGTGTGTGTGTGTGTGTGTGTGTGTGTGTGTGTGTGTGTGTGTGTGTGTGTGTGTGTGTGTGTGTGTGTGTGTGTGTGTGTGTGTGTGTGTGTGTGTGTGTGTGTGTGTGTAAATTGCAACTAAGAAGAACTAGAGCAAGTAATGGAATTTAAATAACAAAGAATGAGAGTTAGCTGTGAAAACATAACAGAGAGAAGAAAAAGAACAAACTCTAAAACTTCATAAAATATCAAAATGTTTATATTCATCAATATCGAAAAATACCGATTAAGAAAAACAATCAAAAAATCTAGAAATCAATATACAGTCAATTTTAACATATAGAACGATAATAGCATCATCGAAATGCAGGAAATAAAAAACCAACAACTGGATAATAATTAATAAAACAAAATTTGACAGAAGAGAAAAATAATTTTTCAAAGAATATTCATGAATGAATAGATGAGGAAGAAAGATAAGAATGAAACTAGAACATAAAAAGCACGGACTCAAAAAAGAATAGTAAAATTATACTAACATTAGTAATAAGCTGAAACCATATACAAAAGCAATCGGGTAGTCCAAAAACAACAGATCGACAGACTATCGACATTAAAATATTGAAAACGCAAAACGTTTCGGTTTAAGCATACAAAAAATCTGTATGCATCTGTTTACTAACCCCAGTTGAAATCTTACAATCCCGAAACCGTTACAGTAACAACTGTGGGCAGTTCATGAGAAAAATATGTCTATGTATATTTCGTTTTCCAATCCAAATAGGGATTCTTTCCATCGTCAAACTGTTGGACATCTCCATGGATTAAGAAGACTCGTTGCAGGAGACCCAAACTATCCACACAATATATATCATACCTCTTCTTGAACTCATTGACAGACGAAGCACTCACAACTGAGTCAGGCAAAGCATTCCATTCATTCACCACTCTCCATCCATCCATCTTCAAGGCCCACCTTTCCTAATTGGGTTGTGGGGACAGCAGCTGCAAGAGGAACTTCCAATGATCACGATCCTCCGCCACCAAGCTCAGGTGTTCTGGTGGGACTCCCAGATGTGTCTATCCAAGGTTCTGGATATAATCTATCCAGCGAGTCTTTGGCCTTCCACGTGGCCTCCCACTCTCTGGCTTGGCCAAGAGAGGCCTGCTGGGGAAGCCTCTCTTGTGGCATTCTGACCTGGTGTCCGTACCATTGTAACTGTGATCTCTCAACACGGAGAAGCAACGGTTGTTGACCATTCTCCAAGCCAAAATTCTTGTCCTCACACCATTATTAACCACATTCTTATTTAATTTCCAGGGATGATCTCTTGTTCTTCCAACATTAACCAACCGTTGAAGTATTTCCTATGCATCGATGCTATAAAACCCTTTTTAGTAACTTAAATGTTTTTATCATATCTCCTCTTCTCCACCTATCAACCAACTTCTGCAAACCACAAACTCTCAGTCTGTGAATGTAGGGAACATTCCTCAGACCACTCACCAACTTGGTCACTTGGCTCTTGGTCTTGGTCACTTACCTATGAATCGGCTTTACCACTTTCTCATCAGCAAGTAATTCAGGCAACCAGACCTGAGCAGAGTAATCCATATGTGGACGTATCAATGCTTTATAAAGAGGAATAATAACTTCTTTATCTCTGCATGTTAACTTGTTCTTCAATAACCAAATAATCATATGAGCTTCCTTGGACACTTTAAAAAGCAATATTGTCCTCTAAACTTCAACTCTCTATCCACTAACACTCCCAAGTTCCTAGCCTCATCAATCTCTTGGAGTATGGTTCCATCAATGTGGTACACAGCTTGTAAACTTTTTAATCCCAAACTTTACACTTTTCCCAATTAAACTGATATCCGTTATCTTTTGCCCATACTAACAGATACTAACAGCCTATTTTAATCATCCTGCAAGATCTCCACATCAGCTTGATTAATTATTGCGCTACTCAACTTTGTATCATCAGCAGACAACTGAATATCTCCCTTCAAGTCATATCCTATATCATTTATGTACAAAATAAACAATAATGGTCTAAGCACAGAGCCTCGGGGCACACACACACACACACACACACACACACACACACACACACACACACACACACACACACACACACACACACACACACACACACACACACACACACACACACACACACACACAGTTCACTTGCTCCATCCTGGACTCTGCTCCTCCATACACTACTTTTTGGTATCTGTCAATGAGCCATTCTCTTATCCATATCACTAGTTTAATATCCATCCCTGTTTGATCTAAGTTGCATAACAATATCCCATAAAATAAGATTTAAAATAAGATGTTGTACAGTTCCATACGAAGAGGACTTTATACAACAGTTCACCATTGTTTAAAATTTTTTATTTATGTACCCGTACATTTATCCTAAAACAATATCGATATTTATCGTTATTTCTATTGTAGTTCTGATTATGAATTGGTTTCCTTTTTTTCTTATTATTATGATTAGATAATTTAACATATTTTGAGTCAGATAGTCGTTCAACGTTCTTAAACGATTCCATGTGTCTTTCAATACTTTCAATACAATACTCTCCCTGTATTGTACTGAAATAAGCATTTTTTGGGGAGGAGGAGTTCAATTTTTTTGGCAAAAAATCATTTGCCATCAAAGTTCATGAAAGCAGTCCCAACTGATATATATTTCATAAAATTTGTTTATTGCTCCACACACCTGTTCACTCTGGTGGAAAAAGCTCTATCACCACTTGGAACAATATGCCGTAAAATAGATTGTATCAGCTCGAAATGTGATGTTTTTAGCTCTGTTATATATAAGAATAAAAATCTTAATCAACAAACCGCTATTTTACACAACCGTACTCTTTTTAGGTATATATGTAATGTAGATGAAAGTATGATTGTCTGACCTTAAATAAATTAATATAATTAACAGCTATTTTAGCCTGTTTTTGTTTAGGAGTGTCCCTTATATTTAATACATTGGCTAACATAACTCAAAAGGGGTATATATATATAATTTAGGACATTACGGGCGAGTGTAGAAGGCAATTATGGCAGAATAAAAAATGTTGAAAAACTATGTACATACCTTGATTTTGGTTTAAAGATGCCTTCTAAATCCAAGCTCTTGTGGAAGGGGGGGGGGAAAGAGAGGGAAAGAACATGGGGATGTACTTGGGACACGGGAAATAAGTACATCAAGTACATCCCCATGTTCTTTCCCTCTCTTTCCCCCCCCCCCTTCCACAAGAGCTTGGATTTAGAAGGCATCTTTAAACCAAAATCAAGGTATGTACATAATTTTTCAACATTTTTTATTCTGCCATAATTGCCTTCTACACTCGCCCCTAATGTCCTAAATTATATATATATATCCCTTTTGAGTTATGTTAGCCAATGCATTAAATATAAGGGACACTCCTAAACAAAAACAGGCTAAAATAGCCGTTAATAGTGTTTTAGAGGAGTAGCATGGGAATTTCCCAGAAATTATACTTAAATAAATTATTTTTAGTTATAATTTCAGCTAGCGCTACAGTTCTTCCAAACATGTAAAATATGTACATGAAAAATTTGTGTGTGTGAAGTTAACCGCTTGGACCAAATGACCGTTACTCTGACACGATTCCTGTCTAGGAAAAAGGAAATAATTAGAAAAGTTTTTCAACTAAGTTAGCCGGTTTCATTTGGTGGTGGTGAGGTGACAGTTTTTTTGTCATAGAAATCCGGGTTTTTCATTTCGTAAAATAGGCAAACTTGCCAGAAGAACACACATAAATTTACAGATGAAATATACCTGTTCTCATAGCAACACCAATCGTTCCAGTTCTCTCCGTACTTTTTCTGGTTGGCTGAACCGGATAGAATCCCCACTTTTCAGTCTAGAGTGGATTCGAACCTCACTGTGGAAAAGATACTTGTGAATGTTTTAAGTAGTAGATGCTTTGATTGGCCGATGTAAGACCACTATTCTTCCCCCCCCTCTCCCCCTTCTTACTTGTGGCATGAAGTGGTTAAAATGTATTGTGTTTGGTCCTCGGTACATACTTTCTTTATCTAATCTCTTTGTTCGTCTACGGTACCAAAAGTGCTATAGGTTTTCCTTGTTACATTAAATAAATAAATCGATAAATAAAAAATGGTGCCAGAGATGATAGGTTTAAGTGCCATTAGAGTTTTATTCTTGTTTTAATATTAGTCTTCACACCACTATTAGAACAAGAATAAAACTGAAGAATACTTTCGTAAATTCGACATTCTATCAAGTCTCTTGTGCAAACTTTGGCTTATAGACAAACTTATTTTCAACGGTAATTGAATTTAGCAACGTCATTATCTTCATTAACTTCATTGTTTATGTCTATTTTATGAACAGAGAACAATTGATTTCTAATGTATATGAGCTCTAAAACTACAATAAAAACAATCTTTGATAACAAACTACAGGTCACAGTTTTTAATGAAAAAAAAAAGGTACATAAATACATTTACATCTGTTACATATAGATTGAGCAAGGCTTTTATACCTTCAAATTACCACGTTTCAAATGACTACAGATTTAAAAAAAAATATATGTTGATATCATAGATAAAATATTACATAGCAATAAGGAAGAAAAGACAAACTGTTACATCTTTCTGTGTGTTTTAAATTACAATAAACCCGACTTTTGATAATCAGTGAGCTTTACTATATAGAAGATATGACATTTTATTATTCTCCTATAAACTTAGAAAATGTCTGCCTGCGTAACAAAATAATTGAAGTGATATATAACAGGAAGTTATATCCACAAACCTTCAGAAATGGTAAAAAAAAAAAAAAAAAACTAGCATTTCAGAGAATCTTTCTGGAAGGTGTAAGACGAGCGGAACTATCATAGTGAAAGACGTTCTATATGTGTCTCGTTGTCAGATACTTTCCCATTAACGCCTAAGCCAGTTTAGTGATATTTTGATTGATAGTCAAATGTTTTACTCAACGAGTACTAAACAATTTACATAAACTTATTTCCTTTGCTTCTGATTGCCATATTTTTCATGTATTAATTTTCATTTCCTTTATTATTATTATTATGAATTAGTATTAGTAATATTAGTATTAGTAGCAGTAGTAGTAGTAGTAGTGGCGGCTTAATTATCTGAACTTTTTGTTCAGATAATTAAACCACCAAATTAATGCATTATTTAATGCATTAATTTCAGATATATTTCAGCAGTTTTAGTTATGTAATTCGGGCTGCCGATTGCCATAGTGTAACATAACACCATAGGATATACACATATAAACATATAAACACGAGAATCTCGTCGTTCAAGGCGCCAGATTAATATGTTTCATTATCTCTTTACGAAGAAGTGGTATTTCCAAACGAGACTTTTCATATTTAATGAAACATAAAGCATCTTCACAAACCCACTGTATCGAACAAAGAAAGTCTTATTATACAGAAATGAGTGATGATAGCTCGAGTATATGGCTTTTCCGAAGTTTTTCGTCCTTGAAATTCCTTCTCAGGCGTATTTCGCAAATTATAAAATTTGAGTTTGGCGAATATCAGTTAATAACAATTGCCCAATAAATTAAGTAGATTGCAAGTAAACCACAAACAGAGCTGAAACTACCATTGTTTGTGACCGGTGACTATTTTCTTATAACAAAAAATGCACAATAAATCAAAGCAGAATGGTAAGGAAAAGGGACAGAATTAAATTTAGTTGGGCAATAATATACTATTTTATTATAACATTGTATGTTATTATATTAAAATTATTTAAAATATAGTTTACATTTAAATACATTAAATATTTCGGTAACACCTTTTATTCAATAAGAAAGTAGATTTAGCTGCAACTTTTGAAGACTGGGTGGTACCCAACTCCGCCCTTAGCATCATATATAGCGCCCAAGCCTATTAATGATTTCATTAGGAGGACAGGACGTTACATGACTGCACTATTTCGTGCTCGCTTACACTATATAGTTGTCTGAAATAGTGTGAATTCTGCGGTCGTTTTTCTTTAATTGCAGGATTAAAAATGAGAGTTTCTGGGAGAATTAACACTACTTATCCGTACAGGAGATCGACTAATTCGGAAATGTCGCAGAAAAGATTTTAATATGTTTCTCTAGTCGGCGACTTGAATCGAACAGTCTTTCATCACGCGTCCTGGTATTCTGACACACACACACACACACACACACACACACACACACACACACACACACACACACACACACACACACACACACACACACACACACACACACACACACACACACACACACACACACACACACACACACATTATTTTGATTCGACATTACTGCATGCAATATAATTATAATCAGAGGAGTATGGAATTTCTTTACATATGCATATTTGTTTATATATATTTATATATCAGGCGTGTTTTGTAAAGCATAATCAGATTCCAAAGAATGATCCCTGACTTTTTGATGTGGAGTATTATTTTAAGATAACAGATTTTCTCCCAGTACATGCAGGGGTCGAGCAGATGGCTTGCTAATCCACTTTGCCCAAATTGATTCATACTTATATAGTAGGTGCAAAAAAAAAAAAAAAAAAAATAAATACAGAATAGTTACAACGATATATATTATGGAGTAAACGGGTTTATTCACAAAGAAATGTATGTTTACACATGATAACACATGATAATGTACATTCACAATTATCAGTGGAATCTTGATCGAATAAAGCATTAACAACGATATATTAAGTGCTGAAATTGTCACTTTGTTATTGAAGACAAGTTTCGTAGCGCATTCGAAGGTTTTCCTCTCATCTTGAAGAACAACGGTTGGGACATCTACTGGACATATTGTGTAATTTTATCCCTTGGTTCATCAAGACTCGAAGGCGGTTTATGTGGAATACTCATTCCTTCAACATACCCCAAACGAAGGCATCAAGTGATGTGAGATCAGCAGGAGAACATGAAGGGTATGGGAATTCTGTGAACCTCGAAATGAGACTCCCGGGGAAGTGTTTCTGATAGTAGCCTGTAGGACCACGTGACGTGTGACAGGTTGCTCCATCCTGTTGGAATACCTGTGCACGAAATGTAACGTTTTTGCACGACACATCCTATGCAAATCCTGGGTGAACGGAACTAACACACTCTCGGTGTAGCGTTCGCAAATCAAGGTCACATCATCCTCTTCAATGAGGTAGGGCTCAATTATGCCATGGCCAGAAACCTCAGGAAGGTCACCAGACAGTGACCTTCCTGTGAAGAGGTTTCTCTTGGACAAATTCAGGCCTCGAGAAACCAAGAAACATGCAGATTCGTTTGTTTACATGACCGCTAAGATGGAGATGCGCTTCATCCTACAACCATACGTTAAGGATGAAGCACGGACCTTCATAGACATCGGCCAAACACGCGTGCTCAGTATTTCCGCCATGCAGCGTAATCCGTTGTGGTTAAACACTGAACCACCCGAATAAAGTACGAAAAGACATCCAGCTCCTTAAGTGACCGCCTCGGTATCCCAAGTTTTACCGCTGTTCGGTGTTGACTGCGTAGACTGTAATACTTGCTCCAGCACACGCCTGTGATTCTCATTTGTGTAAACAGTTTGCAATCTCCCTGAATGCCCTTTACATTACGGCATAACATTCCCAGTACATCGGAACCTCTCGATTAAGGCAATGATGAAACTATTGCTTCGGGCACGCTTACGAGAACGACGAATAAACTGCTCACAAACATGTCGTAGGCTTGAACTATTTGCTCTACCAATTCTGTACGAACGAAATTAATGCTCAACAATAAGTCTTTTCTTCCAACGTGGAAACCATTGCTACAGCTAAATGTAATGGCGTAGAATCTATGTGTGCTCTTCTATTAATGTGCATACAGTCGAACAGCATATCTCGTGCACTTTTGGTGTTTTTTTCTGTTTATCAGTAGGTCTATTAGACTGACCACAATAAGGGAATATACACTGGCAGTGTGTATCCTTGTACACTCAAGATACCGATAATAGCTTTACTTCATCTTTTGAAGAGTGGATGAGGAAAGGTAATTTACACAATAATGTATATTTTTAGCTTTTTGTAATAATCCAAAAGGGATTATTTACGACAATAAACTCCATTTATTCTTTCCTAGCCTTTGAATATTTGATGATGATGATGAACAGCCTATTTTTCTACCCACTGCAGGGTGAAGGCCTCTCCTATTGAGGGAGGTTTGGGTCTACTACTCCCATGGTGACCCAGTTCATATTGGGAGAGTGTGTCTATACTTGGATGAATAAATGTATGAAGGTGGAAGACGGTCACAAACATCCATGCCTACGTGGGAATCGAGCCCGCAGCCTCTTGGCTGGAGAGCGGATACGCTAACCACTCGGCCAACCAGGCCGGCCTTTGAATATTTACTTTTATTTAATTAATAAAATATATCAAAATACTTCGGGGGAAAAAAGGAATATGAGATAGATTGAACTGAAAAAATATAACTACAAAATTATCATGAATGAAACACACACACAGGTTATAAAAACGTCCTATCCAGCTTACGATTACATCTAATTTATCATCTGCAATATGTTGTCTAGCGCAGTGTTTCCCAAACTTCGGGATGTCTTCCCCCCCCCCCTTGGAAAAATTAAAATATTTCACGGCTCCTCTTGAGAAAAAATCGTAATATCGACATATATTATTATAATATTTATTGTATTTCTGTTCAATAAATAATATTTATTGAATTATTTCTATTCAATAAATAATATTTATTGAATAGAAATATTATTACACAGCGAATATTGCAAAAATCAAATGCGAATATTACATTTTTAGCATCATACATACACGTTTGACATGGCACATTATCTCATATTTTTATATAGATAGATATATTGTTGTACATTTGCAGTATAAGAACATGAAACGTAAAACGATTAGTAATAAAGAAAGAATTAAAAACATAAAAGAAGTTTAATAATAATTTAATGTGATGGATACGTTTCAATACTGCTATACAAAAATGTCAATATCAGGTGAAATATTTGAAACTGCAATTCTTAGATTTCTGCTTTGAAATGAAAAATTACACGAATAAGCATATATTTACTAATATTCATTAAGCGCCGAAATATGCAGGAAGCAAAATTTGCCAACCCTCACCAATGTGTGATTTTTGTCCATTACAATATAAAAAATAACAAAAAAGAAATAATAAATAATAAATATTAAATGTCTTTCTTTTAAGATAAAAAATCTACTTAGTCCTAAAATATTTTCAATTTATTTTCATTATTTCACGATCCCCCTCAACAAAACCTAAGGCCCCCAAGGGGGGGGGGCACGGCCAACAGTTTGGGTCAGCTGGTCTAGTGGACACAATCACAAACTTTTTTATTCTCTCTCTCTCTCTCTCTCTCTCTCTCTCTCTCTCTCTCTCTCTCTGTGTGTCTCTCATCAGACTTATTATTGAACTCTATGAAATTTTTATCAGCTTTGATTTTGAATATAAGTTACTTCAATTTTCACTAATTGCATTTACTTCAAAATTTTAATTCGTATTGTGTAGCTCAGTGGAAGTAGCGCTTCTGTCCTCTGCGCTTGGTCGCTCGAAGTCAGACTTAAGTTCAAGTTATTCAATACAAAACATACACAGCAAATATTGCAAAAATCAAATGCAAACATTACATTTTTAGCATCTTACATACACATTTGACATGGCATATTATCTCATATTTTTATATAGATAGATATATTATTATTGTACTGGAGAAACTTTTACTAAGCCTTTCTTCGACCGATTCCCGAGTTAGTCGATCTCTAACACCGGCAAGTGGGTTTTTCCTCCAGGAAACTCGGGTTTTTTTATCCCGTAAACTCAAGAAAATCGACCGCAATACCCACATTATTTCATACAGCAACATATCTTGTTAGGGTTAGGTACCGAGAGATGGCAGCACTTGTTTGCCAGCCACTTTATCGGTGGCTGCTATAATTAGTGATAGACATGGGCCAGCTATCTCTGATTAGCTACCGGTGGATATTGAACTGTCCACTCAGTCTCCAGAAGCTAGATAGGGTATAAAGTCCTCGCCTACTCCCTATAAGGGAATAAAAGGCGTTAGCTGATTTTTTTATTATAATTAACAAAAAATTGACCATAGAAATCCGTAGCATGTAAGACAATAACATATAGTGTTAAAGTTAGAGATAGAGCTAGAGTTACTGGCTCAAGACGATCAATGATTCTAAACAACTGCTGTTTAAAATCATTGATCATCTAGGGCCAGTTATCTGGAATTGTCTGCTCCAGTTTCTAAAAAGTTAGGGCTAAACGGCCTCGTCAAATACTACTGCTACTTCCTTTGAGAAATAAAATACGTTACAGGATTTTTTTTTGTTTGTTTTGATATATTTCATTTTTGTTAATTTTTTAATGTGAATCCGGCAACAGAAGACTATAAACCTATAGTACATTAGTGCTGTGCGTGAGCTAAGGATTAGATTATCTATCCATCCTGTTGTAGAGACCCAAAACGAACTTTTTCGAACCTCTCATGCAGGCTGATACCGGTCTTTTTGCGGGATTTAGCTATGTGGTTACAATCGCTGATTATCACTGCTATTATGATGGCGTAGTATTCATGATTATTAATTAGCCATATCCTCGGTGCTTTATCTAATTTACCTAATTAGGTAAAGAAATGAAAATGAAATTTCTTTATATTGGTTACTTATTTTATTATTTTTTTTTTTGTATATTAAAAAGAATGAAGAAACCAATTTTGAGATTACCATTCTCTTATCAGCATAAATCCAGGCGATCAAAGCCCATGCTATTGCACGTGTTTGAAAACTAAGAATGACAAAACATACGAGTAACTTGAACCTTCCGTACTTGATATAACGTATATTGATATCGGAATATTCACCTTGACCTTGATTATCATTAACATTTAAGTATCGTGTCAGCTGGGTGATCTTCAATTTTTGTACTGTGTACATTTGATGCAGAACAAAACAGTAAACTTCAAGTTTGGGTTCTGTGAACTAATTGAAAATACGTAGCACGTAATAGTGGTAATATAGTCGTTTCCTTCGTAAATACGCACACAAAGTAGTTCCGTATCACAGAGTACTTCGGATTTGGTTCGGCTATTCAAAAGAGTCTTCAGCGAATTCATATCTAGAATTTTATTAAAAAAAAAATTAAAAAAAAAGGGCAAACAAAATAAAACATACATATGATTTTGTAAAATTAAATTTAAGATCACAATTTTGAAACATCTTTAAACTAATTTTAAAACGTTTAAATTCTTATATACAATCTACTGCAGAAATGCCGTCAATCACTAACAAAAATGCTACAAGATGATAAATTATTATGATAAAAACAGTGGGAATATTATAATAAAGTATTGTATTATCCGAAGGTGCTTAAAGGGAATGGTGAACGTGAGAATAAGTGTTTTTGCACAGAGTGTGATGGGTGTGTGCAGAATGCATTCTTTCGAATACTGAAAACGTAGACGGTGCATATTTTAAGCGAATGAATTAATTACTCATAAATGTTTTAGGATAATGATTTTTGATGAATATGTTATTAAGACGAAATATTTCCATTTTGGATATGGCTCTCATTCATGTATTAATACCAAACGACAAAGTAATTTGGAATACGTAAGTAGACGAAGCGAATAAATTTTCGACTGTGCATAACAGGTAAAAAGGCAGTTTTTCAAAAATTCATTTTTTATCTGGAAGTCACAACCTAATTTCAATTTGGTGGCTGAAACAATTATCTCACTTTATACAAAACCGAAATTAAAGTTTAATAAATACCATTAAGCGCAGAATGTGGATAAATTATTTAGTTAAGGCAGTGCTTTTCAAACCTCTTAAACAAATGCTCCCTTTTTTTTCTTTTTTTTTGTAAAAAATATATTTTTTATTCTTGTGTGCCCACTATGCTTTTCAATAAAAAATACTGACCTGTAGTTTTCTTATCATGCATCTTATTTTAGTAGAACTGAGATGTTCTTACGGTTTTTGAATAGTCCACAATTATACTTTAAACCAGTGTTTCTTAAAGTGTGGTATGCGTGCCACTGGAGGTACGTGAAAGGTCTTCAGGAGGTACTTGGCAATTTTCAGTTATGCATTATTAACGCATGGAATCATTACTAAGAAAAAATAATCAGTTTAATTATTTATTTCTTAATAAATTATATATTGAGGAAAATATATATATATTAAATTATATTACGTGTGAATTTTTTTACTCAAATTGCGAGTTACTATGGAACGATAGTAACTCGCTCCCTTCAGAAAACAACACGCCCTCCACAACAGCTACTATGCTGCAGATGTACGAAAAACAATTAGTTTAATTATGTCCCTGAATAAGGTACAGAGACATTTGCAGGCTGTGTAATATATTTCTCAACAAATAGTGCAATTAGAGACAACTGAGATAAAAGGCACTAACTAATAATATCATGTCCCGTCCCACAGAAACTGCTGTATACACTCAAGCAAAACCATATGTTGCCAGTGCAACATATGGTTTTGTTTGACGCCACCCAGTCGTGAACGTGTTAAAACTAAGAAATATATAGTAAATGTGTTTCAGGTATTATGCAATTCGGTTGAAGAGAATTAGCATTTCAACTCAATTGTTGAAATGAGAGCTAACTCAATTGTCGGCTTGCTTTTTTCTTCGAGTTGAGCGATCTTTTGTTAATTCGGCACCAATCAGTGACGCACCCAGAGGGTGGGTCAAAGGGTTGTGCCCCCGCAAAGAAAAAGAAAAAAAAGGTAGAAAAGTTTCCCAAAATCTTTTCCTAATTAAAATTATTATTTTAAATTTATGTTTTGTCGTGTTTTCTATTTCTATACTACTTATGAATTAGCGATCATTGCAGATGCTCAGTCATAAGTTGTATGCGATGCGTAGTGCGTATTCTGAAATCCTCTACTCAATCTCCCCCCCCCCCCCCCAAGATTAAATCCTGAGTGCGCTACTGGCACCAATCATATTCACGTCTTCATAGCTGCTCTGTCTCTACTGGCCTGCCATTGCTGTCCGTTTGGCGCTCTGCTTTCACTTCTCTTTAGACATTTGTGAAGTATTGTTCATTAGTATCTTAAGTCTTGTAAATTACTGGTAATTTTTGCTTGAAATAATGGGAAAGAAGATGACGTTATTTGGCTAGATGACTTTGACGATGCATACAACGAAACCACTCTGGAGGCCGGAAGTAGTGAATGGCGAATAGGAGCTTCTTGGGAAGTCATACTCATTTTCAGTTTTTTTCTGAAAACTTAATTTCGAAAATCCCCGCATAAATCTTGCACTACGATTTTTTTGCTTTAAGTTTTGGAAAAAATGCAAGTAACATTTGAGTCTAATATGTGATCTAATCCTGTGGTCCCCCTCTTTAAAAGGGTTGCAGCTGATGCACAGTCTGCTTCCATGCCTCTCTATCTCATGCTTCTGTAGGATTTGAATACTTCCCAGTATTCAAAATTTTTACATTTTCTATTCTTTGTCCGTTCGAAGTGATTCCCATCTTTTCCTTTCCTTGAAATCTTCATCACTTTTGTCTTCTGAATGTTAATTTTCATTTTATATCTCTCATTTCCAACCCTGTTCAGTCTATTCAAAATTCTTTGCAAGCCTTCCTCTGTTTCGCTCATAAGTACAATGTTATCTGCATATCTTATATTATTTATCAGATGTCCGTTTATCTTTATTCTATCCTTCAGATCTTCCAAGGCCTCCCTTATCATCCATTCAGTATAGACATTAAAAAAGGAGCGGGGACATCCCACACCCTTTTCTCACACCCTTTCTTATGGGGATCCATTCAGTATTCTCTCCTTCAAATCTGACCCCTGGCTTTTTGAGTTTTGTATATTCTGAACAGAATTCGGTAATTAAATACGATAATTTTTTTAACTTTCAAATTCGTAAGTATGGATTATTTGTTAAAGACTGGATTTATAAAACGCACAAAAGAGAGCATTATAGCAGATACAAGTAGCTGTAAGCAACAAGAAAACGTTGATATTGTATCCCTTACATTGATGATAAATTATTTAAATTAAGTAAAAATTTGTAGTATCTTTATAAATTTTGTTCTATTAAAAATAAATCATATTTTTTGTCTTAATTCGGTATAGACATTAAAATGTTTGTCAATAAATGTTTGTTTACATGTACAAACATTTATTTATTTATGTATTATTATTATTTTATGATAAGGGGGTACTTGGAAATAATGAAAAATTTAAGAAGGGGTACATGGATATCTGAAGTTTGAGAAATACTGCTTTAAACCAACTAAGAGTAAAAAGCACACATAGATGTTTATTTTAAAAATTACAACTTTTCAATTTCTAACTTAGCATATTAACGAATAAAAATATTTAATGAGATCGCTGGGCTTGTTCTTCAACACACACACACACACACACATTTTTTTTTTTTAATGTGGAATGTTTTAATGCTCTATTATCTTGAAATAAGTGGATGGAATATCGAGTATATACGGGAATTGTACTGGAAAATAAACAATAATATTAGCCATCGCTACGTGCTCCCTAGAAAGGGTCTTGTGCTCCACAGCTTGAAAACTATTGAGTTAAGACATTCAGTTCTGAGAGTTTACTCTTTGGCAACAGTTAAATATGAATAGCGGTAATGTATTATGTGTTTTATTTTCAAGGCTTTGAGTCTCGATGAATATAGATCAGTGAAGTGGAGTTGAATGTACTCCCTTGATTGCACGATAACACTAAGGAGAGAGAGATCAATTGCTCACTCTAAGCAATGAAGACAGTGATCTTTATCTCAAGCTTCTGTACTGTTGTCTCATAATATATATTTTATTTTTAGCGAAATTCACATGTATCACATGGTAAACGAATATGACATTAGCAAGTTTTTAGTGAATATTAATATTGGCTTAGGGTATAATACTAGTGCTTTATCACTCGAAAGCTGCGTTTTCAAGTGATAAAGCACTTTTCATAAACGACAGTCACGTTTAGCACCGAATTGCTCAGCATATTTCAACTTCAAGAATAAAAGCTACCCACAATTCCACATGTTCCTGTTATAATGAACATTATTCAGTAAAGAAATCATACTGGTCTCATACAAAGGTGGTAGGATTTTTCCATTCGGAAACAGGGGTCTTTATAGCCTTCACTGCATTTGCCTTAATCACAAAAACAACAGCAATAACATAAACAAGTAGGTGCAAATTATTGTAATTGTTAAACAGTATAGCGCATATGAATACAAATAATAATAATAATACGTGTGTCATCTGCGTCATCCAGATCAAAGCACGATTTTCACAATACAGTTTGCGTCATGAGGTTATGCCACTTGCTATCTAAATGCTGTTTTTATCATTGTCATACTACCTCTTTCAGGTAAGAATGCAAGTAAAAAATTCACGTCATATTCAGGCAGTCATAGAACTTTTAAAATCCTAACTTAGCGTGTTGAATGAGATAAAGGACGAGCAATCAGCTGAGACTGCTATTGGTCGAAGCGTACTTTTCGGATCGGTTCAAGAGAGATATTAACGGCGACCTCTCATGGTCATCTCTTTCACAAGGGAACATCACGGCCGAACACTATAGAGAGTGGATCTTTCATCTCTGGTGTAACCATTTATTTATACGAGGGTTAGAAGTAGACTAATTGGTGTGCGGGAAAAGAGAAAGTCATGGTTGCAGCAGGTAGCCGGTTAGTGAGTTACACAGATCCATAAGGGTAGGGTGAAAAACTGCTTTTTTTATCTTAGTACAAAAGGGGATTTTTTTATATTCGTGAGATGGCTACTTCAGTTAGACAGGTCCTGAAATTTATGGGAAAATCATGGAGACTTATTCTGGGAATTCTGTTGCCTATTGTATTATTGCCGCTTCCAATTATTGCACGAACAAGTGTAAGTAATAGAATTTCGATTTTTATTTCTTTTGTTTATTCTTGTTTTAAAGTTTTCCTTTAGATAACTATAATATGAAGTAAAAATTGGAATTAGTTCAACATTTAGTTTATTCATTACTAATACCATACAGCATTATTAGGCCATATATATATATATTATATTATATTATATATATATATATATATATATATATATATATATATATATATATATATATATTTGACGGTTTATACTCGAAGAACACCACCTCACGTTGCTCAAAAGATTAATTACTCTTTTGAGCAATATGAAGTAACATTTTGACCAAAATGATAAGCTTTTGACAGTCGTTAATCCGAATATTAACAGTAACGTTAACCGGAAAACTTTATAATTTAGAAGAATAATTCATATGTCCACAAAATGTAGGGAAAATGACTGTTATTATGCATGCAATCAGCACAACCAAGTGACATAGTTCAGCGTTATTCGAGTGAAGCTTGATTTTCATTCAAGCTGTGGAAATAAACAAATGAAGCTCACTTGATTGTCTGAGTGTAGACAGCGTAACCGCTTTCCAAGCAACAAAATGCAAAGTTGAATCACACGGTAGTCATGGAGCTTTGTAATTATCATTAGGTGGGAGATGAACTTCGTTACCCGTTGTTAAATTGCTATCCTGCTTGATGGAGGCCTGAAGTGGATTGAAAAAGTTTCATGTTTGGGCATTAAGTAGGATTTCCAGATTAGCTAATAAATAATCTGGAATATATATATATATATATATATATATATATATATATATATAGTAGAACTCGGTTATAACGATATCACGGTTACAGCGAATTCACGTTTATAACGAATAATTTTGAAGGTATATTTGAATTACATTTGATTTAATGCATGTATTTCATGTTTATTACGAATTCGTTTCACGGGAATAACAACGAATAATACACGTTAGTCTTTACTGATATTTCGTACGTTTCGCATTTTCTGGTTGTGGAAAAATGTCGGGACTCAAACGGAAAATTTTATCGGTTTCCGAAAAAGTAGAAATTATACGGGAGGTGCAAAGTGGCCAATCAAATCTGACAGTAGCAAAGAAGTGTGGTTTGTCCCCATCTACAATATTAACAATTTGGAAGAATCGCGAGTTGACTCTGAAAGCTTTTGAAAACAATTTATCGAAGTGTAAAAAACTTAAAAAAGTGTAATAAAAGTGACGTTGACGAGGCACTGCTTTCGTGGTTTAAAGTGCAAAGAACCGCTGGCTTACCTATTAGCGGACCAATTTTGAAAGTTCAAGCCAAAAAATTTGCTGCTCTACTTGGTTATAGCGATTTTAAATGCAACAATGGATGGATTGATCGCTTTAAGAACAGAAACAACATTGTCTACGCAAAAGTAAGTGGCGAGGCGTTGTCCATTGACAAAAACGTTGTTTCTGACTGTATCAAGAATGTATGGCCGGACATCAAACGAAAGTATGGATACAACAACATTTATAATGCAGAGAAGCAGGGATTTTTTATAATTTAACGCCTGATAAAACTTTTCAATTTATAAACGAAAAGTGCATTGGCGGAAAACTTATCGAAAATAGATTCACAGTTTTAGTTTATGCGAATATGACCGGTAGCGATAAAAGAAAGCTTCTTGTAATTGGAAAATCGGCAAAGCCTAGATGCTTTCAAAACATAAAGAAACTTCCCGTTGATTATACAGCGAATAAGAAGGCCTGGATGACATCTTCAATTTTCGAAAATGAAATTCTCAAGTGGGATAAAAATCTTCGCATTGAAAACCGGAAAATTTTGTCATTGATAGACAACTGTCCTGCCCATCATGTAGTGGCTAATTTAACAAACATCAAACTTGTTTTTTTGCCACCGAATGTGACATCTATCTTGCAACCACTTGTTCAAGGCGTAATTAGATGTTTTAAATCCCATTTTCGTCGTTTGTTAGTCTTGGAACTGATAGAACGCAGAGAAAAATCCGCGGAAAATGCTTATGCTTACGACTCGAAGATCACTGTACTTCACGCAATACGTTTAATGAGTGATGCTTGGAATTTGGTGTCATCGTCTACGATACAAAATTGTTTTAAGAAAGCCGGTCTTGCGGAATACGAGTGCGAATCTGAAGAAGATGAAGAGGATAACTTACCGTTATCAGCGTGGTTAAAAGCGCGAAACTTGAACAATTTTGAAACGTGCGCAGAGATTGATAATTTTATGGACATTGATAATGGCGTCGCAACTAAGGGTATACCGACAGACGCTGACATCTTAAAACAAATCTCTCATACACCAGAAGAAGATAATAGTAGTAGTGACTTCGAGGAAGAAAATAGCAATGATGAGAAAATCGTTACCTGGTGTGAAGCAGAAAGTGCTTTACATATTTTAACAAGATTGATGGAATCGCGATCTGTAAGTTCAGACGACACATTCAAGCATCTTAGTGGTATAAGGAACAATTTATACGTATCAAATATGCGTCTTGTGCAAAGCAAAGCACGCTTAATGATTTTTTATGTAAAAATGTGAAGTTTTAAAAATAAATGTTTGTTCTTTATATGTATGTATGCACATATGTATTTATGTTACCCAATATACCTATGCTTAGAAAAATCTGAAAACATTTTTAATTCGCTCAAATTATGACCTTCTTGGATATAACGAATAACGGTTATTACGAACAAATATATGCGGTCCCGTGGAATTCGTTATAACCGAGTTATACTGTATATATATGGACAAGAAGTTGTGCATGATCTCCCCCCCCCTCTCAAAAAACTTCCTTCTGCAGTTTCACCACTTCCTGTGGTACTCATATATTGAAAAGAGTACTCGTACATACTCTCTTCAATAGAGTTACCAATCTTCTAGCTTTGCATTCTCATCATTCTCAGTTACCCCCCCCCCCCCCCCTCCAACTTTACATTATTCGAAAATACCTGAATGTTTCATTACCATTAATATTAAGTAAAGTAAATTAATCAGCAGATATCCAAAGGTCTGTGGACTTCACTTGTCATACTCAGTTTCCAAAATACCGCTTATTTGTACATGATACATTGATATTGTATTAGAAACAGTATCCTGTGCAAACCACTAATCTATCCATCTAAATGCTTAATTAAAATAGCAATTTATCATGCAATAATCTCCTTCTTCTTCCAACAGTATCATAAACTTATAATAACAGATAACAAAATCGTAAACTCTTCCTGGAGCCTGCTGTTGTCTACAAAGGATGCTGTCCTAGCCCAATATTGTAGTGAATTTAATCAAAGCTTTTACCAGAACTTCAAATTTCAATGGATTGCATATGGATGATCTGCGTTCATCTGGACGAAGTTTATGAAATTTATGAAATATGTGTTGATTTGATCTCTGATCTCATTAATTTCATACACGAGATTCGATAGCAACCTTTTTTTTTTTTTTAAATAATTGATCATCTTCATTACCGAATGCGGCAATTATTATCTTGCTTATTACAGATCTGAAATAGTGAAAAAAAACCTGTATGAAGTAATGATAAGGAAACAATAATGACAACATCGCTATAAATCACCAACTAAAATCGTAGATGTATGGTATTTATGTCAGCAGTGATTAATAAAGTACATGAATCGTATTTCACAACATTGATGACTTTGGCAGTTATTAATGAAGAGTGACTGAAATTTCATTAACTCAAAATATGTCCTCGAAACTTGGAATTGCACAGATCAAAATTAAGATTTCTCATGGCTGAAACATAATTGCCCTTAGTAACTTCTCGCTTCCCTGTTGGTAACCGCAAGAACAGATAATTTTATCAACTGGATCCGAATATTAGATAGTCTGGTAGACTGTTACATGTTGAACATAAAGAACATACTCCAAACATTTCCAGCATGTATTCTTTGTTTCTTAAGTGAGAAATAATTAACATATTATTATTATTATTATTATTACCTGAGACCTCCAGGGAGTCAAGGACTCATCGAGGAAGGCTATCATGCTTTCGCTTAAATTCATTAACATTAGATACACTCATTACTTCAACAGGCAAACTGTTTTCCACTCACTGCTCTGTGAGAGAAAAAAAATCTAGTTATTAGCCCTTTCTTAACTGCGAACAAAGTACACTTCCATAGGTACTTTCATGCTCTCTCTCCCCACCTTCCACATAACGAAAAAATTCATCATACGATACTCTATAATATCCATTCAGAAGTTTATAGACCTCCATCATTAATCTTTCTCCTGATAATCAGAGTCTGTAGTCTGCATACAATCTGTCCTCATAATCTATATTTCATAGGCCCGATATAATCTTTGTAACTTTTCTTTGCATCCTTTACATAGCTTCCTTGGAACCCAGGAGATAAAGAAGATCAAAACTGCGCACAGTAGTCCAGATGCGGTCTTACAAGGCCTTTTAAAAAGGCAAAATCACTTCGTTATCTTTATACGTCGAGATTCGTTTCAACATCGCAATATTCTCTGAAATGCATTTTCAATGTTTACAATGTGACCTTTGAACTTCAAGTTCCTATCGATCATTAACTTTAGTTTTAACTTTACACGTACTAACATTAAACTGATAACCATTTTCATTTACTCAAATTTCCAGCCTATTCAAATGATTCTGTAAGTACTGAGTATCAGTAGCATCCCTGATTACCCTGTCTATCTTTGCATCGTCAGCAAACAATTGAATCTCGCTCGTTTAGATCCTTCATAATGTTATTAATGCATAAAATGAACAACAGTGGTCCAAGAATTGAACCCTGGGATACACCACTGGTTACCTTAACTCTAGCAGATTCACACCCACCGTATACCACTCTTTCATATCTCTCTGTATGCCATTCACTTATCCAAGTCAACAGTTTATATTCCAAATCCATATTCTTCAGCTTATGCAACAGCCTTTATGTGGTATGCTATTAAATGCCTTAGCAAAATCCAACAGTATCATAGTGTGTCCATTGCCTTTATCGAACTATGCCGTAGCATTGTTATAAAATACGAGTAAATCGCTAAAACATGACTTCCCTTCGGTAAACCCATACTGTTTCTTGCGGGGTATAGCTTGTCTGTCTACCCATTCCTGTATGCGAGTTCTTACCAACTTCTCTAAAATATTCACCACCTATGGGCGTGCGTCAGAAAATTTTCTTGGGGGGGGGGGGCAAAGCTTGGAGACAAATAATTTCATCAACAAAATTTTATTTAATTATTTATTTATTTTTCGCAAGTAGATCCTAGGGGGAAAAGTGCCTCCCCCCCCCTCTGCGGACGCTTATGTCACCACCACACCAGAGATATTGATAGGTTGGTAGTCAGACACACATCAGTTTTTGCACCACCCCTTGTACAACAAAACTATCATACATTCTTTCCATTCTATCTGAACTGAGACTGAAGTTATACAAACATGTCGTTGAACATGCCGTTAGCATACATTCCGATATTCCATCCGATGCTGTTTAGCATACGTTCTGATATACAATAAGTCCCTAATGACGAATTCTTGTCCAAGTTATATATCACCTCTTCAACCTCATTCTCACGCACACTCCCAACTCTTCATCCAATGTAATAGTAGCACTATTACATTGGATGAAGCACTATTAGCACTGTTATTCTTCGAACTGTAGAGATGCATACAGATACTCCGTCCTGGTTGATATATCTTAGCAAAGTCAGCACTCATTAATTGCTCAATCTCCTTAACTTCTGGCACTAGAGTACTTCTGCATTTAGTAAATTTATGCTTCCACATTCATTCCTTGTTTTACTTGCGGCATAACGATAAAATATTTTTGGATTGCTTTAGTCCGCATTGCGATTTCGCTTTCTGCGCAATGCTCGTTAATTTTCTGACCTAAGCTTTATATATTTCATAACACCTTTCATTCTTTTTCTCACGATATTCTTTCCACATCATCTTCTTCTTGTGGATTTCTTGCTTAATAAGGTCGCACATCCATTTTACTACCACCATTTTCATTCTTCGAACTGTACAGATGCATACAGATACTGCTTCATTTAAGTACGTTATCAGTTTTTTCCAAGATTCCCACGCATTGCTGATATTTTCCCGTTCAGTATGATACCATGGGACCAAAGATATGGTATTATTTTAAGTTAGTCATAATATTCAGCTTTGTAGTTCATGGAAACTGTCCTAATTGGAACATCAGCATAATTATCTACTTCCCAGGAAAGTGCGGAATAATCGCTGTCACCAATTGGTGGGAAAATAGTCATAATCCTAAACAGAAATCCCTTCTTAAGCTATGAACACATCTAATTGACCTGGAGTTCCTTCTTTTATACGATGCTTGAGAAAGTTGTCTTAACAGAAATCAAGGCAAATTTCTCAAGAAAGTCTTGAAAGAAATCAATAAATTTTTTATCCTGAGATTTCTGTTCTACCCAATCAATGTTTGGGAAATTAAAGTCACCCATAATGATCACTCGTTTATTATACCCATCAGGATAATTTGACGATGCATTTCATCTTACCCTACCACTGAACCACCAGGTCGTCTGTAGCAAAACCTCGCCACATATTTCATCCTGTTAGCCTCCACTTCACATCAAATATCCCCAAATTCACTGCCACATTGGACACCACTACCATTACCGCTTTCGTGAATTTCTACCCTAACTGGACTTAAGTCGTCTTATATCATTAGTATATTCTCCACTTCTTCTATTTCTTCTGTCACTCCTAAAAGGACTATACCTTTACACTCGATCCCAGTTGCAACATCTGATTCTGATACCAAGGTTTCATTAATGCCAAGAATCTCAGACCGCAACGTATGAAATAATAAGATGCATTTCATCTTATCCTGCCACTGAACCACCAGGTCTGTAGCAAAACCCCGCCATATATTCTGGATATATCAGTGGCAGCCAGTGAAAATTTCAAGTGGGGGTACTGCATATACAAAAAAAAAAAAAAAAAAAAAAAAAACCTTTTTTTTCCTAATCAGTAACGAATTTATTAATAAATAAACTTACATATTAAAAATTGCTTTATTAAAAATATATCATCCTCACCATGAGCAAACACCAATAATAAAAGTTTCGCATCAATAGCAATGACAAGTGCAAACGAATATCGGCGTTAGATCGCAGGGCATTTGTTTCGTGTAACCATAATTGAAAAAATATAATTCTTTTCATATTTTCAACAGTGAGACTCGTCATTATTCAGCCTTGCATCTATAATAAATAAATAATTATATGTTACTTTAACAAAATAAAATAAGATTTACAAAAAATAGTTCACCACGCACCAATAATAAACGTTTCATATCTTACAGAAATAAGGCGCGTAAGCATACTAAACATACACTGCCGTTTGAGCAGTTACTATTGGGAATGACGTAATGTGCAATGAGCGCAAACTATCAGCGTTAGATCGTAGTGCATTTGTTTCATAATCTAAAGTGTTAATCGAACAATTCCAATTATTAACTATTCAATCAATGTCATAACATAAGCTGTGACCTTTAACATGTTGTATTGCATTTATATAATGTTGTAAGCATTGTTATTATTTATAAACACAAACAAATTTTAATTTTTTCATTTTTTTCCTTGGGGGTCCTGCAGTGCTTATGTACGGGCCGCAACTGGGATATATATAACTTTTCAAGCTATTTCAGATCTCCAATGAATGAGTAGTGGTCTCATATCCAGAAGATGAAATTCATCTCCCGCCTGAAGACATTCACAAACAGCCATGTCCACTGGACATGGCTGTTTGGGAACTCATCGTTTATAAGTGGGAAAGCGCAAGCACTAATCACTCGGCCAACCAGACCAACAAAGCCAGATCTGCTAAAATCTTCAAGAATCATTAGCCAGATTAAATAACTGACATGAAAAATGTTTGAGAATCAGCAATAACAAGACTAGAGAGAAATTAGGCAAGAAATTATGAACCATTAACTACATTGTTAGCAATACTTACAAAACACGTTCCGCATTTTAGTTGATTTTCCACAATTTTCAGTAAAGATGGGAAATTAAAGATTGAAATAGATAATAGAATAATTAAGACTGTTAAGAAGTAGTCGAATAAATTTATACGGATTAAGAATTGAATTAGTCTTGTGTTTCTTGTGCACTACTTCTTGGACTTTTGCAGATGAAATATGCCAAAAGGCCAAGTAGCACTGCTCAAGAAAGTTTCCTAACCAATTTTTACATGAGTTGGGTAAGAGATAAAACTGTGGGATAAGAAATGAGAGAGGGGTAAGAAAGAAGAAAAAATAACGAGAGTAGGGTAGGATCAATGTTTGGAGTTGATCAGTGATTAGAGACCTCAAAAACGAGAGTTCTTCTTAGAAAAAAATAGGGAAGTGAACAGATGAATCAATGGCAGAATCATATTAACAATATGTTAATATGATTTAGGAAGGAAGTTACTTATTAATATTCCAGAATGCGTAATATAGATAATCTTAAATAAAATAGACGATGAAAGATTATCAAAATAATTCTTTTGAATCAAAAATGGTAATAAAAAATATCTTCTAGAGGTCAGGTTGTTTCAGAAGATCGAAAATATAGCTGATAATCATATCAGAAATCTGACAAATAAAATTTTTCGCTACACTTTCTTTTATGATATTTTCTGTTATCGATTTATGCATTCCTTTCATTAAGGGATCCTGTGGATATGCTTCCGACTTTTTTCTCGTTGCGTTGTCAGATCACACACACACACACACACACACACACACACACACACACACACACACACACACAGTAATTTAATGTAATTAAAGTTAATTAATTTTTGTACATAGCAAAATGCACAAGAAGTGCACTTTTTTCGAAGAAGAGTAGTCATTTAATTGGACCAAATTATGTCATGTGCCCCAATTAACTGGAAACCGCTCTGTATATATTTCCATCTTCTGTTCCTTTTCATATATTTTTTTGTCATTTTCATTCTGATCTCGACTTTTACTTGCCCTTACTTCCTATGTGGCCAAATATTTTTACGGGGGAATGAATGATCAACACTTCTCGATCTTTGTATTCTCCTTTCTCCTTTTTCTTGTTCCCTTCCCTGCTATGTTTATCAATAGAGTATTCATGCTAAAGTTCAACAACGTCTAGTGTCCTAGACAGCGGAAGTAACATAAAATACGTTCGTTGTTTTCTTTGATCTTTATTTTCAGTGTAAGTCACCCGGATTTTCTGTTGTTTTATAACTCAATGAGATCTTATTTTGTTTACGTCCTTTCAACGGAATGCAAATTTTATTAAATACATTCAGTCAAAAGGATTTAAAAAAAAACTCTAAGTCACGGAAATCTTTACTCCAGTAATTTAAATTTAGTTTTAGTTCCTCTACCAGAAAAGAAACTCATTTGAATCCTGCGAAACAGGCAAATCGATTAGAACAATTTACAGGCATAATACATTGGCCTCGTTGTTTTAGTTGCGTCAGCTGTATATCCAAAACAAACTGACCCCCCCCCAACACACACACACACACACACACACACACACACACACACACACAAAATCGAAAAATAGATCATCTTAAATGAAGGAAGATATCTGTCCGTTGCGCTTTTCCCTCAATCCAATGGTTGGTGTGGTAATAATGCTACTTTTACTAGGGAATTATTATAGAACAAGACTATTGCTAGTTGTCCAACAGTAGCCCGTGTTTGTGGATATGTGTGTTCATGAGACCGGTTTGACTGCTTTGAGGGACGAAAAACCGAGTTTTCGGGATAAAAAAACCATCCAGTTGGGCGTGAGACTAACTCATCGTGAATCAAATATCTCTGATAAAGGTTCCGCGGATCATAGACCGGATTCGAACCCAGATCTTTCCAGTCAAAGAGCTCGTTAAAACCAACTGAGAATGCTGTATAAAAGTAGAAATGCTGTATATTATCGTCCGCATTCCGAAAAGATATGAAGTATCAAAAGTATCATTGATGAAGAGAGAGAGAGAGAGAGAGAGAGAGATTTCTCCGAAAAGCATGCTAATTGAGCAATTAGCGTGTGTCACAATAAAAGTCAAATTGGCAATACTAAAAAAAAACCACTTGTTCAGACGTCAGCTCATTACATCTGATTTCTTTGTCATGTCATATTCACTGCATTCACTCATATTATCTGCATGAAGTTATGCAGACAGCTGGGCGTTAATCACCATTAAATTAACTATGTCCAGTCATGTTATGCTTTTAAAGTAGCACACAATATAGTTTTTTTGTTTGTTTGTTTGTTGTTTTTGTTTGTTTGTTTAAATTGAAGACCCTCAATAGACTTTTAACCGTATTGAACCTATAATAAATGAATCCTCAGAAAACAGAGACAAGTAAGAAAAAACTTTCCATTGTATATAAATAAACTGTTTGCTTCATTAGATAATTTAATTCTCTTGCTTTAAGGGGGTCACTTAGCTGCTAAAGAAAACGGATGCATTCTAGATATTGGACCTTCAAAAACAAATTGCTAAAGTAAACTTCTGCCATTTAATCGCCAATCTTTCATAAAAGTACTTAAGCTTCGTAAACTATAATAAATAGAAATACTGAAAAACAGCGCAATTCTTCGAAAGGAAGTTTGACCACCATGAATGAACTTCCTGGGGGGGGGAGGTAACTAAACAGGAAGTAGACTGAACTTAATTTCTAACTAAATTTTCAGTTAAATTCGTAAGTTAAATTAATAAAAATGAAACTTTTCATTTTTATTTTTATTAATTTAACTTTAAAATTACTTTTTTAATATAGATAAGAAACGTTTAAATATTCGAGTATTTTCGAGAATATTTATCTGGCTTAGTGAGCATTTTGAAGTATTTATTAACGCAACTCCTTCCAGTGAACTCGTTCTCGAAGAAATATAATTTTGTTTGTTTAATTTGGGTCTTATAACTGTGTAAGTTTTTTTCTTGTTTGTCTTATTTCTCTCTAAATTAATCGTTCTCCCTTCATTATTACCGTATGTGTAATTTATTTTGTGTAATGGCTACTTGTGGATCCAATCGAATTGATCCTTAGAGGAGGCCATATCGCCACAACCGTTTAAATAAAAATAAAAACAGAAAGAAATTATGCAATTAATTAATTAATTATATATATTTAAATCAGTAATCAATAGTTGCTTCTGTCGATATCAGCAATTTTTCGACGGTTTAAAGTTACTTGATTTTTTAGGATGCTACGTTTTCAACTGGAGAAATTGAACTTTCTTTGTCCATAATTCTTTAAATTCTAGTCTTTATATCATTCCAGGAAATTACTTGTCACAAAATGTCATATTTTTCCAGTTTGTATAAAACATGTAATTCACTCTGCTTATACTTCCTTACCTGTCAATAATTATTTCTTAAATTCATAACTAGCTGGAAGGAAAAATAATAATAATTAATACATAAATGAAAAATCTTACTGTGGTGGAGCGATAAATATGGCCACTAGGATGTGTGTGTGTGCTCATGTCCTTGAAGGGCTAAAAACACAATGATCGCTTTGTATATGTAAAAGAGTGTTCACATGGTGCAAATCACTTATGGGGAAAGTATTGAAATGGGGGAAGGGGGTAAAGAAATTTGAAGGTAACCTAATAAGGATGACCCTGAATATGAGTACCAACGTTGTACAAAACTATGCAGGAACACATGTCTCAACCACTTTTATGATATTTAAAAAGATTAAATATTTAGGTGAAAATTTAAATAGCTTACATTTCCAAAATGAAATGTATTTTTTTAATGCAAATATTGCACATTCGGAAGAAACACAATTACAGATTATTATCAATATAGTTTTTCATTCAATAAATTCCTGGTATAAGTTAATTTAAGATAAGTAGGTATCAGGAACCAACAAAATATTCCAACAAAAATTGTATCAAATTTTAAATTTCTTGCCCTCTGAGTTCCTTCTGAAGTTAGGATTCCGTACTGAAGCGTGCTTTGAAAATACAGTATTTTTAACATTTTATGTGTAAGAATCTATACAAACAGTCAAGTATATTTAACATAACCGATGCTTTATTTACTTGTATGGGTTTTCAAATCATTTCTCTGACGCACGAATTGTAACAAGGTGACGAATGCATTGGATAATGGTGATGCACCATAATGCTATATTTAGATTTTGCAAAAGCTTTTGATAGACTGCCACATGATATGCTGGTAATTAGGGTTAGATAGTAGATTAGCGCTCCGGATTGGAGAGCGGCTGCTTAATAAGTATCAGCAAGTTGTCTATGGAGGACAATATCTCCAAAAAGGAAACTCACTAGTGGTGTTTCTCAGGGGCGAATGCTGGTCTTGAAATTCACGCTTGCTCTTGTTATCATTCAGGGAGTGAGAGGTGTGATTGAAGTCTGATTAGAATTACTGACCATTTAAAAGTATATATTTAGAAATTTATGTACATTTAATCATACAAATACAGCATTTATTTTACAAATGATATTCTATCTTTCTCAATTTAGCTACTTGAATACAAATTCTACCCTACGGGTTCTTCTTTATGAACTGGTCAATAACATCGTCATAAAAAGTTGGTTGTAACTTAATTTTCCCAAGCAACACGCACACTTGTAAAGGCTGGCTGAAGCTCACTGGCTAGAGCTACTTTGACTGCATATGGCCTGTGTTTAAGACGACGTGAAGGGAGCGGAAATGACTATGAGCGCGCATGAAATCATAGTGCTGCTGCGAGGACCTGGAAGCTCCTACAACCGAGCAAGCTAAGGTAGCTTTGACTAGACGAGCAAGCATCGCCCTTCGATACACAACGCAAAGCTCAATTATTGCCGCGCAATCTTAAAACGTCTTCTGTCTACAAAAATAAAAGCCTAAATGGAATGCTTATAAATGCATGCATTATTTATTAACAAATAAATATTACTTCTTTCTCAGTTAATGAGCTTGCGCAGCAAGCATGGAGAATTCGCCCCTGGTGTTTCTCTAGGGTCTGTTTTCGATCGTTGCTGTTTAACTTGCATGTTAATGGTATTGGGTGAGGCTTGAATGGTACTGTGCAGCTGTTCTCAGATAATGCAAAGTTGGGGAAAACTATGAGGTGTAGAGCTGATTGTGTGGGGCTTTGCAAAAGGACTTTAATGCACTAGCTCAATGGACGAGCGAGTGGGGTTCCAGTTCAATGTTGCAAAGTGTAAAGTTTTAAATTTTGGGAAGTAAAGATGGAATGTAGAGTAAATAACTGGTAGATATATCTTGAAGAAAGTAGAGAGTCATGGACGAATCTGGTAATGATTGTGGAAAAGGGCCTAAAATGTGGGGACACATTGCTAAAATTGGGAGGAAAGCACAGTGAATTATGGCAATGATGCGGAGGATACTGACGTGTAGAAGTAAGGATGGTATGGTTCCGTTCCATAAGGATTTGATCAGATTGCACATGGATCTCTGTGCATAATTTTGGTTTTCAAAAGGATTAAGGGTTGTTGGGAAAGATCCAGAGATGATTGACTAAGGTGGTTTCCGACTTGTGGGATGTTGATTATGAAGACAGACCGAGAGAATGCAGTTCACAGAGACTAGTAGATAGGAGAAGGATATGACTGAGACATATCAGTTGCTAAGGTATTATTATCATATTAGAGTGGAGGAGGTTTTACACAGAATTGGGGAAGACAGGGGAAGGACAAAGGAGCAGGTGTTTTGTATGGAGACTGTGTTTGATTGGAATGCATTGTCCTACAGTGTGGCGAGTGCGGAGACAGTGAATATATTTAATGCACAGTATGATAAACTGTGTGTGTGTGTGTGTGTGTGAGAGAGAGAGAGAGAGAGAGAGAGAGAGAGAGAGAGAGAGAGAGAGTGTGACAGTGGGACCTTTCACAATGAATCTTTTGATTCCATGGTGGTCTGATGATGAGGGGGAGGAAGAGGATGTTGATGATGATGATAATAATAAATTAGATCTAGCGTTAATAGTGTTTTTGTCATGCAGTTACAATTTGAATTTGTTCTGCAATTATAATGTAAAGATATTGAATTGGAAATTTTTTTTTTTTTTTGCATAATGCATTTAGCAAATTAAAAAGTTACATAGCTTGTGCTTACAATCAAAATCTGCAGTAAAATATATTAATACTATTTATGCAGAGAACTATTTAAAGATTAGCGATAACTGTTTATAATATAATATAAGTTAAACTGTTCAGAGTGAAGTGGATAAAATGTTTCTTTAGTGACTTCTAGAAAATTGTACTTTAGAACCACAGCTTCTATAAGGTTGTATCTAACATGAAGAATTAGTAATAAATGCAATTAGAAATGCATAAACATTTAGGGAAGAAAATTGAACCATATCCTTTTAACAGTATTGATTTTTAAAAAATTCACAGATTCTTCTTCTCACGAAATGAATTACATCTCAGCCAGTGTAAGTAACATCGACTGATCAGGGAAAAAAAGTTAAGTTCCTTCGATCAAAATCATACATCAGGATACTTTGTCATTTTTGCAATACACTCGGGTCTCTTCTTATCGGGATTTGAAGTTATGCAGTGCACGCCCACAGATACGAGACCCGACACTTCTGCGCATGTCAACAGAAGGAGACTCCATTCCGATAATAGGGTAATCCAGCGTTTCCCAAACTTTTCCTACGACGGAAACACTTCACAAATCCTGAAATTTTCATGGAACACCTTGGTTATTTTTTAATATATTCATTAATAATTAATTGTTAATTTTTCCGATTTATTATTATTAATTAATAATTGATCATTAATTATTAATTAATTAAATTTGGCCCAATGGAGAAAAAAAACACCGAAGGAAAGCAATTTCTTTCGAAATGAAAATTGCAATTTTAGATCGCTTAGCAAAAGGAGAGGGATCTACAGTGATTGGTAAACATTTTAATTTAGGCGAATCTACTGTAAGAACAATTAAAAAGAATGAAGTCGCAATAAGAAAATCTGTCATTTCTGGCACAAAACTAAGTGGCAAATTATCATCGTACTCAAGAGATGCTTCATTAGAAAACACGGAACGAGCGTTCGTAATTTGGATTGAAGAATTAACTCAAAGGGGAATTCCTATAAGTGGTTATTTAATTAAAGAAAAAGCTCTTCGGTTTTATAAACAGATGAAGCAATTGGAGTCGTCTACTTCCGTTTCACACGCTGATAAAGAATTTTCCGCCAGCGAAGGATGGTAAACCGGGTTTTTAAAAAGGAACGCACTTCATAACATGAAGATTACAGGCGAGGTTGCAGCAGCAAATGAAGAAGCAGCCAAAATTTTTTAAGAGAAGTTAGCCAAAATTATTGAAGATGATATACAGGACTGGCGCATAATATTTTTCTTGTGCGTGTGATTAATATTCGGCGCCTTTCCAAAAAAGTTTTTTTTGAATAAAGTGTGAATAAAACGAACAGGAAATGAAAAACAAATGAAAACCGCTTTACAGTGTAATGTTACCTACGGATTAGTCCTGCTTATACAAATTTTTTAAGTTATATAAATTTTCAAAATAATATAAAATAGTAATATAAAGTTAAGAGATTTATTCAAATATTCTTTACATTAATTTTGCTAAAAGGGACTCGTCTGGCTTTCATTTTAGCGAAATCCTGTCGCAGTACATCAATGTTGATAGACTGAGCAATATTATTTTCTATTGAAATTAGTGCCAAACCATTTAGTTTTTCTTGACTCATGCTTGATCGCAAGTAGTTCTTTATTAATTGTAATTTAAAAAATGTTCTCTCTCCCTTAGCAACTGAAACGGGCAAAGTCAATAGTATTCTCAATGCAATCAGTGAATTTGCAAAGAGTTCTTCAAGGTTGTTGTTATAAATCCGATTGGCCGATTATTTTGTGTCGCTGACGCCGCACTAACAGCCCGCTAATATAACAGGCTCGAATGCCGAGAAGAATGAGTTATCAGCAGTTAGCCGACTTTTAGGGCGGAACCACATGCATCCGATCCGATTAAAATTAGGATAAGGCCCTTACACGGAACTCAACAATTAATCATAAGTTGATTTATCATACATCAAAAAATAAAGAACTATTTTAGATATATTTTCGTAAATTTTAATCAAAAATTAGTGATATAATAGGGTCCAGGATACAATTTCAGAATTTATTTGTTCGTTTTCGGGAAGATCTGAAGGGGCCCGAACGGAAGACAGCGTACATTCATAATTATATGTATTATACCATTCTGTACCATTCGTTATTCGTTGAATCTTATCTCATATTTTTTGACATCTTTTAGGCATCTTTTCTTCTGCGGCGCCTGTGTATATTGCACACTTTGCACACGCCACAAGCCGGGCCTGATGGTGGATATCGTCCCGATCAAGTGTTTAACGCTGACGAAACAGGATTGTTTTGGAAGAAAATGCCTAGTCGAACTTACATCGGAAAATCTGAGAAAAAAGCAAGTGGGTTTAAAGCAAGCAAAGATCGAATAACGTTGTTACTTTGTAGTAATGCACCAGGAGATCGAATGTTGAATGTTGTAAATCGATTTCTAAGACCACATGGTCTAAAAAGCAAAGATCTAAAATAGCTGCCTGTACATTGGATGGCTAATACAAAGGCCTGGGTAACAACTGCTGTATTTACTGAATGGTTCAATAATTGTTTTGTACCAGAAGTGGAAACATACATGAAGCAAAATGCTCTTGATTTTAAAGTTTTATTAATTGTTGACGATGCACCAAATCATCCGCATTTAGAACATCCAAATGTGCAGGTTGTGTTTTTTTCCACCCAATACAACAAGCATTATTCAGCCATTAGATCAAGGCATAATTGCTACCTTTAAAAAATATTATGTTAAGCACACTTTTCAATTTATATTGGATAAACTAGAAAATGAATCATTAACAGTAACTGACGTTTGGAAAAAAAATTCTATTTTGGACTGCTTAAATCATGTTTCATCTGCTATTGCTGAAATAAGACCACAAACTTGAAATGCTTGCTGGAAAGCAGCTTGGCCTGAGCGCAACCATGCAAACATCTTTTGGATAATGACTTAAGTAACGATGATATTATTGGATATCGATTAAATTTAGATATCGTCGAAGATCCAGAAGACAGGTTTTTCTTTGAAGCGGAAGAAAAACCTGTCCCCCTCACTGCAAATATAATTCGAGAAGGTCTTGAATTGTGCAATAAATTGGAAAATCATTTTCTTGTTAATGACACAAATTCTGAACGAGCCTTTAAATTCCAACGTGAGCTGAAGAACTGTATGTCTGGATATCGCGAGCTGTATAAAAAATTGGTGAAATCATCATCGCAAAGTTTAATCACTGATTACATTGTCAGAAGAAAAAAATCAGCACAGAACGAGGGAGAAGCTAATTCTGTTTGTGAAGAACAATTGCCTTTTACCATATAAATCTGACGCGCTGACTATCTCTTCTGGTGATGAAAGTGATTTTGCACCAGTTGGCAAACGTTGCCGAATATTGTCTACTAGCGATGATAATTCTGATGACAAAATGTTTATAAAAAAAATGTTACTTTTCAATAAAAGTAAATGAATAAAGCTTTAAAACGAACTTAGGCATTCTTATTTTCCTGAATTTTCATAACTTTTTTTTATGCGATTTTAGGTTTACTTTAATTCATTGCTTCGATTTTATGCGGTTTTAGAAAATTATGGAACATATCCCTGATTTTTCAACGTAAGTTAGGTCTTTTTTTGTGCGATTTTTTTATATGTGGTTTTCTGTGGAACGTATCTACCGCATTAAAAGTGACCCGAGTGTATCTTGTGCCCGTGTGTTTGATCACTGTAGAGGGGAAATGATAAGTTCTGCTTTTTCACAATAGTGTCTTCTATTTAATTCCAGGTGTCTTTTTTTACGCCATTATTTCTCTCAAAATGTTTTTAATTGGAAGACAGCAATACTGTTCAGCGACCAGTAACACAATTTTTTGCTAATATCTGGCAATTAAATATAATATATCATTTTTTGCTTGTCATTCCAAAAATTCGAAAAAAAATTGTAAATTTATTTTTTTCTAAAGTTATTTTCGACATTATAGGAATCGTATTGCGGATATGTTCTACTCTTGATGGCGACCTACTTCACCTTTGAACCAGTGCCTCTAGCAGTGACAGCGCTGTTGCCCGTCTTTCTCTTTCCAATGTTAGGAATATTGGGCACTGAAGCAACTTGTTATCAGTACATGAAGGTGAGATGCAAACGAAAACACTACAATTACTGTAAATCTATGATTTTTTTTAAATAACTGATATAACTGAAAATATTTCAGATATAAAAGGATTTAACTTATTTTGAATCTGAAAATAATTCTAGACCCATTTTTTTTAACTTCTGTTAAACGTTACAAATTTTTTTAAGAAATATTAGCAGAAGCGCACATGCAGATATAATCAATTTACAGAAGATTAATTTAAAAAAAATAAAATAAATAAAATATTTTTTTTATTTAATAAAATAAAATAAAATATTTTTTTATTTAATAAAATAAAATATAATAAATAAATAAATTAAAAATAATTAAAATAATTTACAAATATAATTTATTAGCATGTAATGTCCTATTTGTAGTGCTACTCAATTATTTTTTTTCTCTCATTCATTGCTTATAATTTTATTGGATACCAACAATAAAAGAAACAAAAGCAACATCACAAAATGGAAAAATTTTCCATAATAAATAGGTTCAAAATAACCTAAATAATTCAGAACAGAAAGTATAATATCGAAAGAAGTTATTGAAGTAGTCTATTACACAATAAATAAACCAAAACAATTCATTATTCAAATTAAGGGGGATATTAAATCCCACATTGTTTTAAAACCGAATAAGAAACTCAAAGATTGGAATCATTCGGTTTTAAAACAATGTGGGATTTAATATCCCCCTTAATTTGAATAATGTTTATATCGCCGAAATGAATCCTATTGGCTCTTTATATTTAAGTAACTTAATGATTGCACCTGTTTGACAACTCGTATAGTAGAGTATATAAGTTCTTTTCGCTATACCCTTTGATATCTATTTGGTCTAGCTACTCACTGATGAAGCCTCAAAAAAGGCTGAAACCGGTCTGGGTAGTGACCTCCCACCATAATGTAATAACAGCATACATTTCCTAGGAAATGTGTTTTTACATTATGGAAAATACCAAGATTAACGATCAGAACTTTCCCCACCTTTTGCAACGAGTTGCCTGAGAGTATACTACGTACTAGGACTACTTGCATTAGCTTACGCTAGTAATCGCCGATATTTTTATAGTTTACTATATTCGGCATGAAACTCTCTGATTCCAATCTTTGAGTTTCTTATTCGGTTTTAAAACAATGTGGGATTTAATATCCCCTTAATTTGAATAATGTTTATATCGCCGAAATGAAGCCTATTGGCTCTTTATATTTAAGTAGCCAAAAGAATTCATATTGTGATTATGAATTCGTTTGCAGAATAGAACGATACTAATTTGATTGGTGAAGCATAAATGCTTTTCATATTCTCCTCCATCTGAAAAGGAAAGTTCTTTGGGTAGAGAATTATTGAGCTTTAAGCTCGCCCTGAAAGGGCAGTGAGATTAGCTCTGTTCAGCTGAGCATAGAATTGACTTGGGTCTCTTGTATTTGCAGAAATCTGCTTCATTATAGTCTGAAGCTTGCTTGATCAGTGGGTTCGGTTGATTAAATGTCTTAATGAAGAACTTTTCAGCTAGCTCGTGAAGGAGAGATGTGATGTAGGGAATGTTGACTTCTCTGTGAATTTAGGAGTTTCTGATAAACCACGGAGCATCCAAACTCATTCTCAGACATTTGTTCTGTATTCTCTGCAGCTTCTGAATATTTGTTTTCGAAGTATGACTCCATGCAGGAGATGCGTAAGTGATGACTGGGCGTATTATCATCTTGTATATGAGTAGTTTGTTCTGAGTATCGAATTTGCTTTTTCTGTTCATCATGGGGTAGAGCTACGCTATTACTTTGGATGTCTTTGAACTTATCTGTTCTATGTGATTGGTGAATTGTAGTTTTTTATCGAGAATTACTCCGAGATATTTGACTGTATTCTGCCATGGGATTTTAACACCTAGTAAATGTATATCTTCCTTGATTTGAGGCTTTTTTCTAGTGAACAGTATGGCTGAACTCTTCTGTGGGTTGGCTTGGATTCTCCAGTCCACCAACCATTTCTCTAATGTGTGAATACTGTTTTGGAGTCTTTTGACAACTAGTTTGTGGCTGAGAGATCTTGCTAATAATGCAGTATCATCAGCATATAATGCAGTGATTGTTGAGCTTGGGTTTTGAGGGATATCAGCAATATAGATAGAAAACAAGGGGGCCAAGAGTGAGCCCTGCAGTACTCCCGCCAGAACCTTGCATCTGCTTGATACAGTTTCATTTATTTTGACTTGCATGTATCTGTCTCTGAGGTAAGAGTGAATTATTTTAACTAGATTAGTAGGCATATTGAATGTGATGAGCTTGTAGAGAAGACTCTGATGCTACACCTTATCAAAAGCCTTTGCAGCATCTAAAAAGACTGCAGCTGTATGAAGGGTCCGGTTGTAGCCTTCGGAGATGTATTCGATCAGCCTGTGAATCTGCTGAACGGTGGAGTGGTTTTTTCTAAATCCAAATTGCTTATTTGGGATTATATGTAGTTGGTCCGTTTGTGATTTAATCCTAGTAAGGATTACTTTTTCTGCGATCTTTCCAAGGTTAGACAGAAGACTGATAGGTCTGTAGCTATCAGGGAGTTGGGCGGATTTTCCAATTTTTTTGATTGGTATGACATCTGCTATTTTCCATGTTAAGGGAAAATACTTGAGTCTGAGGATGGCATTAATTATTTTGACTAGATGTACAATGGCTTTTCTGGGGAGTAGTTTAATTATTTTGTTTGTAATTCCATCTGAACCTGGAGCTTTATTGTTGTTCAGGTGGGTTATAACGTTTATAACTTCTGTTGGAGAAGTGGGTGTGAGAGGTTCTAGGTCATGTTTTTGTTGTGTTATGGCCTGCCTAACTCGGCGGTGAATCTTGTAGATGAGATTGATGTTCAAAGTTTCATATGAGGGGGTTGCATTGAGTTTCCAAGCTGTCAGCCAGAGCCTCTACCTTTTCCGTCAGTATGGGCTATTCCTTTCGTGGTCTGAATTGGGGGTAAAAGTTGTCTTTTAGTGCGGAAGGTTCTCAGAAACTTCCAAATGGAGTTGTCTTCTGGGTTTAATTTCGTTAGCTTAGATTTCCATTCTTGGTTTCGATGTTTTTGGAAGGCTTCTCGGACTTGTCTGTTTAATTTATTCAAATTTGTTTTATCTTGAGGGGCTCTTGTGTTATGATACCTCTTTCTGGTTTTATTTTTCAATCTGATTAAATCCATGATATCCTCAGGGATCCGACCACTTGGGTGAAGGCTGTAGTTTGGGTAATTGACTTTACTGCATTTTTGATTTGACTGGTAAGGTTGTTTGCAGCCAATTCTATCTCCTATTTAGTGTGAATAGAAGCAATTGGGCCAATGTGATCAGGTAGGATTCTGGAGAGTTTGTCCCAAGATATGAAAGAGTGGGGAGGGGAGAATTGTTCTTGTTTACCAAGTTGAAGCAGAATGGGGTTGTGATCTGACGAAAGTTCATTTATTGTTTCCAGCTGATATTGGTATCTGATGTTTTTGAGGATGACTATGTCAAGTACATCTGAACTTCCAGTTGAGCTGTGATGGGTGGGCTCTGTGGGTCCAGTTACAACAATAGAATGTTGCGTTCAGAAATGGTTTAGAGTTCGACCTTTGTCGTTGATTGTGGAGCTATGCCAGGCTGTATGTTTGGCGTTAAAGTCACCAGCCATGATGATGGAGTCTGTGAAGACGAGAATGGAGTCCAAGTCAGATACTAGCAATGGAATGCTGGGTGAATTATATACATGAATTCTTTTGGTTTAGGGCATGAACCAAAAGATGGAAATTAAGTAAGAGTGTGGTTAACAAAAGTGTGAGGACTGATATTTCGCTTGGAGAGTGGTGAATGAATGGAATGCTTTGCCTGACTCAGTTGTGAGTGCTTCATCTGTAAATGAGTTCAAAGAGAGGTATAATAGATATTGTGTGGATAGTTTGGGTCTCTCGCGATGAGCCTTCTGACTCCATGGAGATGACCATTTAATAATAATAATAATAATAATATCACGTAACGCCGAACATATTCTTGGTGATTGTAACACTATGTAACACTAAAGGAATAGGTAAAATATTGGAGCTGAGTAATGTTGCAATTTATAATGTTGGCATCTTAAATAGTGACATTTAAGCGAATGTTGCTATCAACACCAAAAAAAAAATAATAATAAATAATAATAGTAATACGTGCATATCAATAAATACTAGCTAGGATTAAAAACATCTAGCACGTCATGAGAATGCATTCATCTCAGTGATGGAAAAAGATTGAATTCGGATGCCTACGATATCAAAAAAAAAAAAGAATATCGTCTACTCCTTTTGGGGAAATGAAAAGGCGCTGGATGATGTATATACTTTTTTTAATATGTATAATAATATACTATAATAATATCCAGAACAAGGGCTCAATAATCAAATGATTGAGCATGAGCAAGACAAGAATTAAAGTATTCATAGAGTTGACAAATGGTTTTTATAAAGCAGGCTTAATAATCTCAAAAAAAAAGAAGAAGAAGAGACCTTGTCTTTATATTCATCTCAAGGCAAAAACCGCATGGATTTCAACATGTGGAATTACATTATTGGATTGATTCCTCATGTGGCAATAATTTTTTTTAAACAGTTCTTACAAGATTAAAAGTAGAAGATTTTGATGAACAAACACTTCCTACTGAAAAAATGGAAACATCCACGTCATATAGCTGGAATGTCGATGATTCAGTATGAGAGACGCACACAGAACGATCCGGAAGTAAAACGCTTCGTGTTGAATTGGAAAAGGCATTTGAGATTGAGACATGCTGGATGGAATGAGTTGTGAACATCACGTTATATGGAGACAGTCTGCTATGGTAAGAGACGAACTGAGTAAAGAGGATGTTAACCTTTTGGAGACTACTACAAACTACAAACTTTATTTTATTACAAACAATGCGTGTTGTTTGCCATTAAGATAATGATTGCTTCCATTATATATGTAGGAAAGTGGTCGTGAGACCTTACTGTAAATATAAAAAAAATCTGAATTCTGCAATAAAAAAGTGTATTTTATTTTTCCATGTTAATCAAAAGTAGAAAAAAAATCTTTAAATGATGTTAAACAAAATTCGTAACACTTTTGGAAAGACGAAGACCATGAAGAAACTCGTAATAAGAAATGAATAAAATAAATAAAGGAATGGTAGAAAACAATTTCAGACTCACAGTCTATAAATACGGCCAATGCTTAATTATTTGTGATGGAAGATGTTATGAATAAGTTTATAAATAAGATTAAATAATACGTTTATATCACAGTATGCATATTTTTTTTAATTTTCATATATGTTTATCTTTATTTTCTTCCCTACTGTTAAAAAATGTTCATGCTTTTTTTAAATCTAATTTAACGTTTTAAATTCTTCTTGTAATTTATTATTCTTCCTAAGGTATGTCTGAAAACATGTCACATTTTTAATATATGGATGAATATATATCATTTATGTTTAATATTTAATCACAGGAAAAGCTAGTGTTTCTATACCCGGGGTTCTCCTTAAGAATATAAGAAAATTTGCTATATTGTATTGATATTTATCGTTTGTGATCTCTTTTCTCTCTCTCTCTCTCTCTCATTAATTTCTTTCTTTGTCTGGAATCTAGGACACTATAATGATGTACCTTGGAGGCTTACTTTTTGCCGCAGCTGTAGAACATTCAGATCTACACAAAAGAATTGCGCTTCGGGTTCTGCTAGCCATTGGCACTTCTCCAAGGTGGTAAGTATATGATGACGAAAGCTTCATGCATTGCTATTCTTGTAATGAATTTCTACATATTACTAGAAAGTTCCTTAATTCTGAGAGAATTAGAAAGACTTATAATATTGTATTGGTTATCAGATTTTCTATTTCTTTGATAATTAAAGAACTCCCTTTTCTTTTGTGGCTGATTCTTGCATCTATTGCACCATATAACTAGCAATTTTTTTCGTCATTGATTAATAATTGAAAGAAACAGGTGTTTCGTACAACTAGTTGGTTTTTACTACGAGGCTTAAGCAAATACTTATCATGTCTGTACTTTATATTGTTTTAATTGACAAAATGTAGTATTAAAAACAAGGCATGTTCGTTCAGGACTAGAATGACGACAGTGGTCCCGCGGGGGGGGGGGGGGAACTAAGTAGCGCGTTGGTGTTTGTTGCATCAGTGCATTGCGGACTTAATGTGTTGACGATGTTAACTCTAAAGGTATATTGTTTACTTTCTCATCGAAATCAACAAAATGTTGGAAGTATTATTTATCGAAAACTACTAATTGGACTCGTACATAGTGCATTCACGAAAATATGCAGACGTCTGGCTATGCCGTTGATGGCGATAAAATGTCACGTGACACGTCAGCAGAACAACACAGAGGCATAATATCATATCCTACTCAGCTAGGTAATTTTGCATCTGAATTCTGCTTACATATTCTAGCTTAAATCTGTATCAGAACTCAACCAAGAACACGGACCATACTATATTACATATTCAATGGCAAATGAACATATTCAGAACACCAAATCGAGACAGATTAATTCTAACAAAGCCCTTCACAAGACACATTACAACGCTACCCGCAAAACTTTCCCGTATATTTTCAAGAAACCCAGATGACCACGAAAATAAATAAATAAAGTACTTATCCTATATTATCAATGAAGTTCTTCTCTTAATCCAGAAAAAATATGCAGTTTGGAATAAAGTCAAAAATTCTCTCCCAGAACGTAAACCTTAGAGACGCAAACGCAGATATTATAAAAGGTCCAGAATTTAGTAACAAGTGAAGTAATATAAGTCAAATGATTCTATTACTGCTTTTATTTTCAATTAGTGAGGGCCGATATTAAGACAAAATGTCAGGAAATGAATGAATTAATAAATAATAGAAGAAAAGAGACGCCCAAGAAATCTTACAATAACTATTTCATGCAGAATGTTCGAACTATAGCCCAACAAATTAACAAAACTTTTATTTTCAAAACTTCTATATCACAAAACCTAAACAACACCAAAACCCCAATGTAATCATATCTGATCCGAATGGCCTTCCCACGGACAGAAAACTGAAGTTTTTCTTTCAGTCACACTACAAGCTTTGGCCTCCCAGAATTTTTGGAATTATATCTACCAATATAAAAACAGCTTTAACTTTGTAAAAACATCTTTCAAAAGCTAATTAATACAATACTCGAAACATTCCTTATCAGTTAAAACAGCTATCATTATTTCCCTTTATAAAAGTGGAAACAAGAAGAACTTGAAATAACTACCCATCTCTAGTTCTCCTCATTGGGAAAAAAATAATGAAAAGAATCGTTAATAGCAGACTTGAAGACCGCCTTAAAAAGAATCAAATAATAAGTCCAAAACAATGATTTCCGAAAGCGAAAATTACAATTGATTTACTCGAGGAATTTGCAAACGAAATAAATTACTCATCATCAAATTCTTGCCATGTACCCTTAAGGGATGTACAGGATATGATAGTACTACATGAAAAATTTACATCATTACTAACTTCCTATCTACAATTTTTCTCCAAATCAGTCTGTTACTTGTCAAGACTCCAATATTATCAGATCTTATATTTCTGTCGTCTAAGGCACTTTGTACCGTATCAATCCACCTATATCTTGGTCTTCCTCTGGGTCGTTTTGCTGCCAACCTGGCAGAGAACACTTGTTTTGCCAATCTTTCCTCGCCCATTCTGTTTAAATGACAATATCACCTGAGATTAGCTCAGCTAACGAATTCCTGGATGCTGACAATGTCAGGTTCTTTCCTAATATCCTCGTTTTTAATATGATAATGTAATTGATGCCATCTCTTCACGTCTCTAATCTTCCTCAGGATTCTCATATCTGTGGTCTCTAGTCTTTGATCAAGACTTCTGACCAAGCTCTCAGATCCATAAGTTAAAACTGGTTTGAACACTGTCTTGTATACAGCTAATTTAGTGTTCCGACTAATTTCTTTCTTATTCCATATGAATTTATTCAATTGACTTCCTACCATACCAGCTTTATTGATTTTGGTGACTATTTCCATATTTAATTTACCATCTTCACTAAAAATCGTGCCTAAGTAGGTGAAATGTTTTACTTGTTCCACAGGCTCTCCGTTCACAATTCAGTTGACATTTTCAACGATTCTGCCTATTTTCATTGTCTTTGTCTTTTTATTGCTGACTTTCATGCGATATCTATTACAACAGTTATTCAATTTAAGCAAGGAATCTTGCAGACTCGTACCAGATTTATTGATAAGTATAACATCGTCCTCATAAAGCAAAGAGCTGATATTAACATCTCCAATATCGATATCATGTTTAATACCACTTTCCTTCATAATGTGATCCATATAGATAATGAATAACAGAGGGGATAATGTATATCCTTGTCTCACACCAGATTTAACATTAAACCATCTTCCCGTACTTCCTTCAATTCTAACTGCTGACTTACAACTCAAATAAAGACTAGGTATTGCTTGATATAATGCCCTTGACACCATATAACTGTAGCCTATTGAATAGTTTCTCTCTTGGCACCTTATCATATGCCTTTACGAGATCTACAAAACTCAAATAGAGATTTTTGTTATATTCCCATGATTTCTCCACTATTTGTGACAGCCTCTATTTGGCCGGAATCCAGCTTGTTCTTCACCCACTTTTCTTCTACAATTCTTCTCAACCGTTTCTCAAGTATACTTGCATATATCTTACCAGGAACACTCAGTAGGGAAATACCTCTGTAATTCTCACATTCAGTTTTATTTCCCTTTTTATATATGGGTACTATTAGAGCTCTACTCGAATCATCGGGAATTCGTCCCTCTGTCCAGGCATTCTGAACTATGCAGTGCAGCCACTGCAAGACTTTTATACCACGATACTTCAGCATTTCTGGTCGAATATCATCTGCTCCTGCTTCCTTTCCACATTTTAAGCCTTTGATGGCTTTTTCAACTTCAGGTATGGATATGTATTCCTGACTATATGCCTGTTGAGTGTTTTTTTACCACTGTGCTATCACTGTTTGTTTCATTTAGCAATTTCTCGAAGTAATTACTCCATACTTCATCTTTCTCTTAAAAATATTTTGTCACCTTCTTGATATTTATTTTCTATGTTCTTGCCAAAGTCCTCCCATGACTTTTGTTTAGCTGGTTTTACTCAGTGTTTAGCTTTCTTATATTTCTCTCTGTATTCTCTAAGAGCACAAGCTGACTTATTTGCCAGGAACTTTTGATATGCTATCTTCATTTCTTTCACTGCCTCTTTAACTTCCTGTGTCCACCATGGAGTTCTGATTTTTATATCCTTGCGGAAAACCTCACCACATTCCTCTCTGGCAGAATCAATCAGTGTTTTCTTCAGAATTTTCCACTGAATCTCTAAGGTATCCTGTTCTCAAACTCTTTCATTTTTTCTTCAATAATCTTTGTTGAAGATTATTTCTTCAACAATCAAAAATCTTTGTATGTTGGAACATGGTGTTAGTAATAATCAGTATATGTCCTGAGCAGAAATCCAACAGATAAATGTCTGGCAATCATTTCCCACTCTGATATTTAGACCCCCGACAAGGACCAACATTTTCTTTTTCATTGTGTTAGTTGCTTTCACTAAAGCCTCAAAAAATTCCTCTACTTCTACCTTTGTAGAACCTTCTGTGGGACCATAGGCACAAACAAGTCTCATTGTTCAGTTCCCCATTCTGATATTTGCCCACATCTCTCTACTTGAGACTGCCTGCTATTCAAGAAGATTAGCCTCGTATTTAGTGTTGAATACTATGGCTACTCCTTATTTTCCTTGATTGTCATTGCCTGAATATAACATTTTGTATTTATTGCTCAGAAAGATCTCACCGGTTTTTGTCGTTTTTGTTTCAGTCACCCTTATTATGTCTATCTGGTACTTATCTAATTCCTCAGCTAGCTCCATTTCTTTGCCATTCAGGCTTCTTATGTTGATAGTACCGATCTTTAACTCTGGTGATGTTAAGTTGGGGTTTGTTTTCAGATTTGTTCCAGTAGCTGACTTTTTGATGTCCGCCCTGGTTCCCTGGCGAAAACAACGGGGGTCTTGTTTATCCGGGCGACGCCCCAGCCGGCATGAAATTTTGTCATGTTGTACCATCATTTTGTATATTGGTTTAAGCCAATAAGAATACAATTTGGTCGGGTAAATCCTAAATTGCCGGCCCATCCTCGTTCGCGCAGTATCCAGGTAGGTACCCAAAAGGGTGCACCACGAGAAGGTGAGAACTGGAAATTAGGTCAGAAGCCCTGGTCGGTTCTCCGCATTCCTTTAAAGCCTATGTGGAGGTCTCCTCTCAGTTATACAGCTTTAACCCTTAAGCACCCCAATAATATATTGGGGTGCTTAATTAAATATATAAATTACTCGCTTGTCAATAACAGTTATGTAATAGTTATCCATATGAACTTAAATAAGATGTGCAATACACATTATCATTCTAATTAAAAAACTAACAGCAATAGAAATAGACGTATTTAATTAAATAGCTTAAAAATACCTATCAGGAAGACATCACTGCACAAGAGCAGGCACGGAACCCCGTGCATTAATAGAAACATGCTGAAACTCTCCGCAAATACCATCCATATGCTGCGCATAAACGGTCACCCACTTCAGAGATTACTTGGTATTGAATGTAGCCAATGAATCTTCAGAAATCAGTTAGAGCAAACAGAAGAAGATCGAAATGAACTTTCAAAGTAGTTTCATATCAGTTCTTTTCACCTCAAGACTTAGATGATGCTGATTAAAAATCACAGACTTCAGTCATCGTGTATTAAAAACCAATAATTTGCCATGAAAGAGACTGTAGCAATTTAGGAGAAAAAATACTCATATACCGATATAAACGTATTACAAAATAAATATCTTGGTCTTCACAGAGACCACAATATAAAGTGGACTAGCCATGTTAACCACTTTCAAAAGAAATTAAGAATTGTCCCATCGAAGTTATTCCAAATTAGAGACAGTCGCACCTGACATCGAAGCTCTAATATACCTAAGTAGAAATTTTTGTGTGAAGCAATAGTTCATTATGGCCTAACTACTTTAAAAAGGAATACCAACTCCATGCGAAGTACAGAAACTAGATAACATGAGTGGGTGAATGAAAGAGAGAGAGAGAGAGAGAGAGAGATTTGGGAGAATGAAAATTACATATGTAATAACTCCCCACTGCCAATAAAACGCAGTCCGGTGACCCTAAACATTCTAAATATTTTTTCTTTATAACATTACTTGGTAATGTACTAACATCATTCGTCAACACAAAAGGCAAAATATTTCTAGCTGCTACAATAACAATATGCCTAACCAGTAAAATGCTACTCATAACTTCAATGTTATATGTACTTCCAGTGAACCAAAGAAAATATCTCTACCTAAATCTCTACACAGAGCCTGTGTAGCTTAGTGGATGTGGCGCTTGCACACCACGACACTTGACCACACGAAGGAAGACTTTGTTTCAAATTTGTCGGCCTGTCTGGCCGAGTGGTTAGAGCATCCGCTCTCCAGCTAAAGGGCTGCGGGTTCGAATCCCGTGGGAATGAATGTTTGTGATTGCTGTGGAAAAACTAGTGGTATTTGTCGGCGGTAGATGGCGTTGGTGTAGTTGCGATCAGTTGATGAATGAGTGGTGGAGATAGTGCTGTAGAGCAGGTGCCCTCTCTCAATGTGTCTTTGGACTCACTGGAGGTGTCAAATAATAATAATAATAAAGAGAATTTCCCAAGTTAAGAAATTATAAATAGATGAGGCACTTGATTAATTACCCCTTATTAACTTATACGTCTCAATTATGTCTCCCCTCTTCATTCTATCCATAGGCTCTGTAATCTGCATTCTCTCATCTGTATTCCACATTCCAGAAACCAGCTTAATCAATTGTCTCTGAACCCTCTGCAACATCTCATTATACGTTTGAAAACCTGGCGACCAAATCTGTGCACAGTAATCCACATGCATCTTGATCAAAGCCTTGTACAATAGAAACAAAATATGCTTACTTCTATATGTCAGTGTTCATCGCATCATTCCAAAAATCCACTGTGTTGTCTTCACAATTTTAGCAAACTTCCCACTAAATTTCAAGTCCCTATCCACCATTACCCTCAGATCTTTTATCTCCTCCATCGCCTCTAAATATCCCCACCAATCTTATACTTTACATTCCATATTTGCTTTCCCAATTTTTAAAACCACATACTTTGCTATATTAAACTGACATCCCCACCCACCCATACATACACACACACTAGCCCATTCAGACATTCTAATTAGGTCCTTTTGCAAAGCCATAACAGCTGCTCTACTTCTCTTAAATTACTACTTTTCAATTTAATGGAGATTATTAAAATTAAAACCAGTCAAAACAAAGTATCATTCAAACAACAATTTGAATGGTGATACAGAGCAATTCATACTCTACCTAAGAATCTAACAATAGACAATAGACCCAGTTAGCGTTGTAAAATATGGACGTTGTAAAATATGGATTCTTTCTTTTTTTTTTTTTTTGATGTAGTCGTTAATGATAAAAATTTAATGGAGTGAAACAGCACTAAAAAGATAAAAAATAGTATTTAATGCTTCCAATGTTTCATATCAGTTACAGAGATATCATCAGGGAGTACAAAATGAGACTTGCAACACACTTACAAAGGCATCACAAAACTAACTGAAACACATGGTCAAAAGACTAGAGTCCTTCATCCTAGGATGCAAACTGGGATTTCGAAGTATTAGCGCTTCCCATATTTTGGGAAGTTTTATGTAACCATATTTGTTTAAATTAGGCAGATTTTTAGTAGCAGTCCGAGAAAAATCCGTCTTTCTCTTTTAAATTTACTGTAATGGAGCATGATGGTATTTTTTCAATTGATTCCGTGAACTGTATTCAAAGCATGATCTTTGAGACTAGATTAATTATAGTCATGACTGCAGATGTATTTTTATGTTCTTCCATTCGGATGATAGCTATCTATAGTAGGCTAACTTGCAGGAACAAGGAACTCGGTATTCCCCCCCCCCTTGAACTCAGAGGGGGGGTGTTCTGACTGGAGAGGATAAGGGTAGCTAGTTTTTAAATCGGGCTTGAAAGTGGTGCAAAGATTGTATTTCTTTAAGATTCTGGATAGTTTTTCTGATATGCCTCAAACAAAGGGAATGGTGATAGCATTACTAAAATATTTTCGAAGAGAAGTCATGGATTGGTAGAAAGATTGATTATTTTTTTTTTATTGTGGGAACTGTAGCCATTAGATAAGAGAGGTGTGGTGTGTATGATTGAGTTCTGTTGCAAGAGAGGTCTCATTGGAACAAAAGTTATAGCCTCTATGGGTTAGTGTTTTTATGACACTATATTGTTGAGAGAGGGGGGGGGGGTGATGAGAATGTTTTTGAATGTATCTGCCTGTGTCAGTCGATTTCTCATATAATGAAAAGGATATGTTACTATTAGATAGGCGGGTGACCAAAGTGTCTAGAAAAGCCAGACTATTATTAGTTTCCTTTTCCATTGCAAATTGAATTCTGGGATGAAACTATTGAGGTGACAGAGGAAAGTATCTAATGTGTCTGAGCCATCAGACCAAATAAGAAAGACAACATCTACATATCTGAACCTGAGAGAAGGTTTGAGTCAAGAGCTTGTTTTTCAAAATCTTCCATAAAGAATTGGCAAAGGGAATGAGAGGGAGAGACCCCACAGAAGTACCCTCTATATTATTAAAAATTTTATTCTTCCAAGAGAAATAATTGGAATGAATAGAAAAGGAAAAGCGGTCAATGATATAAAGGGGAAAAGTTTTTTAAAAAGCAATACGTGTTATTTAAGAGAATGTTAGTAACAATATCAAAAAATAATCAATCCTTCCCCAATCCACAACCTTCTCTTCAGAAATATTTTCATAACGCTGTCACCATCCCCTGTGTCGAGGCACATCAGAAAAATATCCAGAATTTAAAAAAAATGCAATCTTTGCACCACTTTCAAGCCCCATTTAAAACTAGCTATCCTTATCCGCTCCACTCAAGACAAACTCTTCCCCCACCATACACACCTCTCAGTTCAAGGTGAATATAGAGTTCCTTGTTCTTGCAAGTTAGCCTAACATGGACATTCAGGAAGATCAGCTACCATCAGAATGGAAGAACATAAAAAATACATCTGCAGTCATGACTATGGTCAATCTGGCATTGCAGACCATGCTTTGGATACAGCTCCCAGAATCACTATAAATTTAGAAGAGAAAGTCTGGTTTTAAAAATTGCTTCTGCTATTAAAATTCGGCCTAATTCAAATAAATATGGTGCATAAAACTTCCTAAAATATGGGAAACATTAATACTTCGATATCCCAGTTTACATCCTAGGCGGTCATAGAGGGCGTCCCACCTAGTTAGAACTCGTCCACTTGTTTTCAGTTAGTTTTGTGCTGCTTGTGGGTGTGGGTGTGGGTGTGTGTTACAAGTCTCATTTTGTACTCCCTTAAGATGTCTCTTTAACTTAATGAGACATCTTAAGGATGTCTCATTAATCGGTTTTTATTCGGTTCCTAGTGCTGTTTTTCTCTATAAATTTTTTATTAATTACAAGTTTTTCACATCACTTAAATCATAACACACTAGAATGTTGTTGTCGGTTGTTACTGCGATGTCAATAAACCAAGCTAGTCGGTGTTCAACAATTATGATGTCAGGTCTATTATGTTCCAAATGGTGATCAATTTGTGTTCTAATGTCCAATATAATTTTTGCTGTTTTGTTTTCCATTACTATTTCTATTTTATACTGCTTATAAGAAATAGGTAAACCATATTTTTTGTGTAAATATGGTAATGAATTATTTTGTCAACTTGATCATGGAGATATGTATAATCAGCTTGTGCTATCCTGCTGCTGGCACTGATTACATCTTCTACAGTCTGATCATTCTGTCACATAATCTGCATTTACTGTTATTTTGATGTTCAAAATATTTGCCTTGATTGCATTAGTTTGTAACGCAACGCCTGATTCTGAGCGGCTAAAATAAATCTATCTGTTTCGTTTTTGATATATCCATATTGTAGTCATTGCGACATGTTGGTCACGTCAAATTTTTTTTTCAGTATCTCGAAGAAATTAGCCATACAAGAGTTTATTTTTACAGCGCATATATCGGTTATTTTGCTGTTCCTTTCTTGTAATCGGATTTATTTCTTATTGCTTTTAGAAGGTCGTCTGAAATGGCTTGAAGAATTTGCTCAGTGCTGTTGTCGATGTAATTTTTTAAAGTAATTTCCTCTTCTTCAACAGTCTGTCTCACTTACAGAAAACCCCGTCCCTATCCTTCTTGGTAGATATAGCCGGTCAACATCACTTCCTGAATATAATGCATGGTGCATAGTCATTACTTTTCTAGTTTAATTTTTCTAGTGCGATCCAATTTTTCCAGGTTTTCCTTAGCCAAATCTATTATGCCAGCTCTGTATCAGATCACTGATATAGTCCAAGAGTTCACTGTTCGAATTGTGTTCAATCCATTAAGTTTTATTCCTGACTCTTTGTGTATTCTGCTGCTTCCTGTTGTTTAACTTTCGAGTGGAGAATGTTACTGGCTTCTAATATTCCTAGGTACGTATAGTATTCGTTAGCTGAAATTACTTTATTTCTCCAGATCAAAATTAATTTTCTCTCTTTTAATAGATGAAATTGCATATTTATCCAAACCAAATATCATTTTGATATCCTGACTGAAAATACGAACCGTCTTCAGTAATGAATCTATTTGCTGTAACGATTTTTCATAAAACTTTTCCATAAGTTTTAATACTATATTTAGGAATTTCATATCCAAGTTTTATTTTCTTCAAAATCATAGACAAAGGTATTAAAGAAATGTCGGACAGTAACTGTAACAAGGAATCACCCTGGAAAAGTACATGTTTAATGCTAATATCTCCTTTTCGTTCATTATTGACTATCGAAGTTGTTTTCCATGATTTCATAGCAGCAGCCACAAACGAACATATATTTTTACTAATTCCAAACATTTGTAATGATTTTAGGATCGAGAAGTATGGAAACGAATCGAATGATTTCTTATAGTCTATCCATGCCATGTTTAAGTTAGATTTTCTTCTTTTTAAATCTCTGAGAATCATTTTATTAATAAGGATCTTGTCTTTTGTTCCTCTAGATTTTTGAAAATTGCCCTTTTGTTCAATCGGGTAAATCTGATAAGTAATGGTATATTGAATTTGCTATGATTGCAGTGAACAGCTATAGCCTAGTTGATAGGTATGTTATTGGAAGATAGTTACTTCGGTTCCCCACCCTTACCCTTATCTTTCATGAAGAAAAACGTACGCTCAGATATCATCGAGTCTTCCACTGAGCCTGACTGCAAAAAATTAATAAATTGTTCTGCGATTCGACCATGTAGACTGGTTAGATTCTTTAACCGAAATCCATGTAATTGGTCTTTGCAAGATGCGCCCTAGTTTTTTTTTTAGCTAGTTCACTGACCATTTCTTTAGTAATAATAACATTTTGCATTTGCTTTTGTTTCATTTCTGATTCTATTTCCTTAAACCTTTTCCTTAATCCATGAGGCACTTTTATTATATTCAATAGGATTGTCCCAGATTGACTTCCAAGATTCTAGTGTTTCTTCTTTTTCTAGTAAATGAGTGTTTGCATTTGTATTTCTCTAGGGAGACTGAAAGAAGTGACGTATTTTGTACATTTTGTACAGTCGCAATAATTATTTGCTTTAACTCTCTTCGGTAACGTTAGTATTTTTTTTTTTTTTTGGAGTGGCTGAAAAGTTCTGATAAACGCCTCGAATAAAAATGATGTTAAAGCAACTGATATCACCATTTTTTTTTATCTCAGAGGCAGATGATGCAGCAATATTACAACAACTCCCCCCCCCCTCTTCGTGTTTATGAGTTTACTTTTCATGCTATTATTTTCCATCCATTCTTTTTTAAACTCTTTAAGTTGCTAAAATTAGTTCGAATTTGTTGAGTTTTTCGTTCCAACCGGATTTTCCATGGCGGCTTTTGCTCTTGCGGTTTACAATTAAGCTTCATTGTAATGATATAGCTGTATAATCTGCGCTGTATAAAAGCTGATTTGTTTTCTTTGGTTGTGTGTGTTTTATCACAGTATTTGCTCTAAGAGGAGCGCTTTTAGTTTAGATTTATGTAAGGCCTTTAATGTTGGTAGTCCTATACGGTCATTTATGAAGTTCATATGTTCCAGTATGACCGACTTCATTTTACACTGTACTTCTATCAAAACATTCTGAGAAATCACGTCAGCTTGATGATCACTGAGTTGAATTTCGAAGTTAGATATAGCTACCTCCTGATGACTTACTGTTACTGGAGTTGTTGGTTTATTACGTAACTTTTGCAGCTCAAATTCGATAAATATTATGAAAATGAAAATGAAATTCTTTTGGTCCATAAGTCTTTGTTCTCTTATTGCAGATTCTGGGAATTTTTTCAAATCACATGCATAGGCTTTCTAAAACCCGTTTTTCTGGCGTTGAGCTGTAAAAATATTTCACTACTTCCCTTTTTATTCTAAGAGACCATTCTAAACGTTTGGTTTCTTTCTATCGCTTTTCAGCTTTCTGCCCTGGTTGCACAGCAAGGAGAAATGAACATCAGCTGTGCATTATTATTATTATTATTATTATTATTATTATTATTATTATTATTAAGGTTACTTTTTTATGAAAACTTTCGAAAATGGAATGACGTATTCGACAGTACACGACATAAGCACATTTAATGTCATCCGAAACTATATACGCAAGTAAATATCTTACGTTAAATACCTTCATGATCTGATGTTTTAACATGAACTAAGGTTTGTTAAATTATCAGTACTATACCACTTATGTTTTCGTTGTAGGATTATGTTCGGTTTTATGATAACGACGATGTTCCTATCCATGTGGATCACCAACACGGCTACAACAGCCATGATGGTTCCAATAGTAGAAGCTGTTATTAATGAATTGGAGAAAGAGTTTTATGATAGCAAAAAGATGTCTTATATTAATCCAAGTGCCAGAGGTAAATGCTTTAAATTAAATTAGTTTTGAAATTAATTTTTTTCTGTTTTTTTTTTAAGTAAAGTCACTAATATATGACAGCATAGCTAAAAGATTTAAATATTGGTTAAATACTGCACGTCATTTAATTCGTTTATTCAGATACTCGTGTGATTTCGATGTGCAGTAAAAATAGTGATGATGATACGTTTCAATATAAGAGATGAATCGCCATTAAAAGTGGTCATTTATTTAAAATAAAATAATAAAGAAATAATTTTTTTACTAAACAGTGAAATTTGTCCAAAATGAAATAAAAAAAAAAGGAAAAGAAAAAAGATCTCTGCAGCAGATCTGGTGCCGACGACGCTAGTGGGTTGCAAAAGAAGATGTGAATTGGATTTCTTCTTAAAAAAAAGGATGTGATAATGGAAAGATTTTCCTCTTGTCATCACGAGTGTCTCAGAACCAAAGCTGCTTTCGTGCAGTCGACTAAGGTTGGTTTACGCTTTACCGTTTGGTTCTGAATAAACTTTTATATAAAGCAGTATTTTGTAATGTGTGTGTGTGTAGTATTGTGCATTCTGATATGAGGAAATTATTTATAATATGGGCAAAGCTTTCATTCTGAATAAAAAGGTATCGAAATTAATGATTAGAGACACTCATAAAAATAATCTAATTTACTGTACCTATTACGAAACTCTCCTAAAATGGAAAGAGGGTAGAAGCCATAAAGGTTGTTGATAAAGGCTGAAGTGTAGATATCACTTGAGATAAACAAAAATATGTGGAAATCTGGATATACGATACTGTCTTGGATTTTTTAATAAAAACTCTGAAAAAAATGCACTCATGATATAGATGCAATATTATGATTTTGGTTTCCAAAATGCAATGTTATATAAGATCCACTTCACTTCACTTCACCACACTAGAAACCACCTAATCCATAATATCTCCCTAGTATGGTAGCATGAAGCTACCCCCACCAGCCTTATGGCTGATTGAATAGGATAGAACACTACACTAAACGTGTAGCAAAATCGAATATTTTTTAGAACATTTGGTTTAAAATTTAGAGTATATTTAGACTAGATTTTTTTAAATTAATTAAATTTTAGAGTATTTTAGTACTTATATTCATGAAAAACCGTTGAGCGTATGCAATATTATTGTGCCTTATAATAATAAATCCAAGAAGATTTAAGGAAATAATAATAATAAAGTCAGCACTTTATTATTAAATGTGTGATATGCGAATTATCTATAACACCTGAATTAACTACATACAGTTTCTGCGAGATTACCAATTCCCTCTTTCCTTCATGTTTTTTCTTTTAATCTTCATGTAATTAAAATGAAAATGAAGTATAAATTAGCTGCTAATAGCTACCAGAGCCTTTATTCTAGATAATCCTACTCAAAATAATTGCGATGAGAAACAAGACTGGTATGCTGACTCTTCTCAGCTTGACATTTTTTATTGTCAGAGAAAGCAAAAAAAAAAAAAATACTGCATTAAAAGCCAGTTATGATCAACTCCGGCTGCGATATCAATTAATTTTTTTTTATACTTTGACTTGTAGTCTTAGTTTAAATGACTGAATGTCTTCCGTGATTTTATAATTAAATTGTTATAAAGATATAAGAAATAGTGCTATAACAAATTTTGTTGCCGTCATTGTCTTCCTTGCAAATATCAATGAGGCTTCGGTTCAGAACTATCTCTTTAAAAAGGATCTTCATCTTTTCTTTTTCATTTTTCTTTTATATTTTGGTAATCTATTAAACGACATTCTGTTCACGCATTAAAATCCATTTATTGATAGTTACATGTTTGTAAGATGTTGGTTTCTTTGATTTAATTCTTGTAAACTTCCTGGCTTTTTTTTCTTATTCACTTTAATGTAACCAGTTGTTTTCTTCAAAAACTTGATTTCAGCTAATGTTATTCTTTGTACGATCACTAGAAATACTGATATAACATTATATCAGTATTTCCGATAATGTAATATAACACGTTTAGCTAAAACATTCAATAGTCTTAAGAATATTATTATTATTATTATTTTACCATTATCTCAAAAACATCAATCATCATGCAAATAATTTCCCTAATTTATTACAATGGGTAAAATTTCTAAAACTTGGTTTTATGTAGCTCCTAAATTTTTGATACGAATATGCAATAATAGCTAATATTAGTAGAAATGGAGGTGTCCAAAGGGGGGTTTGTTTCCACTAAGCTCAGCTACTGTTACATATTTATTCAGTGAAACGTATATTGCATATGAAATAATTAAAACAAAAATTAAAATAAAATAACTTTTCTGAAACTATTTTGCTTCTTATTGATTCTATTTCTGTATATGTTGTTTAGAATTTTGTTGTTATTATATCTAAATAACGCATAAATATAATATATGAATTAATAAATAAATGTGACATATTGATAAATAAATAAATATAGCATCTAACGTTCAAAAATTTTAATAACTTCTGTCAAGGATATATATGTGCATTTCTTCTTCTAGGAACTTCCAAGCTTCAAAGATTTATTCCACTGACTGAAACAAACAGCTATATAAGGCAGTATATATTAAACTTATATAAGTAGTGCTGTTGTTGGCAAACACCAAATATTCTGAAGCAAACTGGACATCAGAATCAAAAAGAGAAGAATTTCTTTGTACCAGTTTTAGTACAGTACTCATCTTGGTAGTTTTTTTTTTTTTCTTCTCGCACATCAGATTTCTTGATTCTCTCGGATATCTTGCCGCAGTATTTCCTTCGATTATAAAGACTTTGGTCTGAATCCCATCGAGAATCATATTTCAGATATTTTGAACCGTAGTTCAATTAGCAACTCATAACGATTCCAGTTCTTTCTATGAGAAATTCTAGTTTTGTTTCTCGCAAAACGGATAAACTAGGATAATCGATAAACACATGCAATTAATGTACCTGTTAGATGGTCTTATTTGCATCAACGTTAATTCCAAATAATTCATTACATCTTATGCTATCCTATTTGTACACTGATATTCAAATTTCTTTTCTTTAGTGTCCGTGATATCCGTTGTCAGTATCGGAACAACCAATGAGGAGAAACAATCCCCTCCAGTCTTTATGATTAAAAGTACTGAGAATTTAGAGGGAGAAAATCGAATGTAAGTATTTATTTATATTCATGTGCATTTCCTTTCATTCTATGCCATTACTTCCATTCTATATTTATGGAAGTAATGGCATAGAATTACGTTTATTTCTTATTAAATTATTTATAACAGTAATATTACTGACAATTTAATGAGTATTGTATATTTAAATTTATAAAATTATAAAATATCATTGATTTAAATTTTGATTGTTAAATTTATAAAATTCACATAAATCAAAGTTTTTGAAAGATTTTCTTTATTATTATTTTATTTAAATTTCTTTCTCTCCACACAAATTGTCGTTATTTCCTAAGCATGCATTTTTTTTTTTTTTTGTTTTTTGTTCATTGATAATAATGTCTGTAACTTGTGTTAATTTTATTTTACCCATATAGTACTGATCACGAAATGAAAAAGGTTCTGACAAGTTTGAAGAGAGCTCTGCTATTAGGAATTGCTTTCGCGGCCAATGCTGGTGGGACTGGAACCATCATTGGAAGTGGACCAAATCTAGTATTGAAGGGATTGCTTGATGAGTAAGTTGATTTTGTGTCATTGCAAGAAGAAAGAGAGAGAGAGAGAGAGAGAGAGAGAGAGAGAGAGTTTAAATCAGGTAATCAGGTATATTTATCGAAATTTTTCGTGTTCAGATTATTTCACTGTTACTCTTTATCAAATAGGTTATTTAAAAGTCGTTTTTTTTTATGTGACAGCCGCCCACGAAACGTTGTCAATATAGTACATCAGAACCGCGGGTGTACATAGAGGACACCCTGCTCAAAAGACCAAACATGGAATTTTTTCAAGCCCCTGCAGGCCTCCAATGAGCAAGTTGGTAGTCTCACACTAGTCGATGAAATTCATCTCCCACCTAACGATAATCAAAAACATCCATGCCGCGGAATTCGAACCTGCAGCTTGCTGGTTGGGGAGCGGATATGCTAACCACTCGGCAACCAGGACGCAAGGGCGCAACTAGGTGGTTGCACTTTACCATTAGTTAGGACTATATATTTCTAATCTTGGTTATAGTTGGTCCTTTTTGAGTTTTACACAGGTTAATTTTATATTACAACACGGTCATACAGTATATATTAAACTTTAAGAGTCATTAAAAATAGAAAAAATGTTTATGAATCAGCAAATTTCTGTTTGTTATCATTAATGGAATAAGTTATCATTCCATTAAAAAAAAATCCATGTAGCTGTTGAGGCAAAAATGATTTCGGTTCAAATTGTTCATCCCAGCTGACATGGATAGGTCAGCTGGGATGAAAATTTGGAACCGAAATCATTTTTGTCTCAACAGCTACATGGATTTTTTTTAATGGAATGATAACTTATTGCAATTGTCCATAAAATGATCCCGACTTACCTGCTGAAAGGACTTTCAAAACGGGAATCAAAGAAATTTACTGAATAAACACACATATTCGAATTGAGCTCACACCTTCATGTAAGCAGATCCCATTCAAATCCACGTTTAGAAATGATGACTGTATTTGAACTGCTCTAGTTCAAGCGAACTCTCTATTTGGCTCTTAACTCTGTACGAAAATAGGTTTTTTTTTAAATAATTTAGTACTATCATAGTATCTGTTTGTCCAATGAGAAGAATAGGATAATACTATGATAGAGAAAAGTGTCACTAGCGATGATACTTTTTCTCTATCTGTCTATATGATTCATCATTTGTTATATGCTCTATTTGTATACGCTGAGGGTCCGAAATAGTTTTAATATTTTATATAAACACTTTGTTTTAAAATAATTTAATTAGGTTTCCCATTTCTTTGTACGTTTCCACGTTTCTGATCCACATAATAATACGGTCTTGGCATTGCTACTGAAGATGTTTTATTATAATATTTAGATGATTTCCATATAAAATTTAATCTTCTGAAACCAGTATTAACTTTTATAAATTTTTGTGTTTATCCTTCTCAGTTCAACCTTCGTTATTAACAGTATGCATGTTAGTCAATTTTCATTTCTTTATAGCAATTTCTGTTCATTTCACTTTAAGAATATTTGTTGTTGTTGTTTTTTTATTTATTTTAATTCAGTCTTTTTCAGGTGTTTTATACAATGCTGGTTATTTTGCTAGTATATCAGTGTATTTCAATTATATCAAAACTGTGCCGTCTGCATAATCTAGATCTTCTGCTCGTGATATAGAGCCTCCGTAGCTCAGTCGGTATAGACGAACACCTGGGTTCGATTCCCGTCCATGAAATGAGGAACCTTTACTGGTCTCTTTCGAGTAAAGGTGAGTTAGCCGGTCTCATACGGAGGTAGAGGGTTTTTCACCCGGAAATTCAGGTTTTTCGTCCTTCAGAACAGGCAAATCGACGCTTGAACACACGCGGATTTAAAGTCATAAGTACATGCATACTTAATCCATTAGGAGGGATCAACAAGTAGTTTGGAATTACGGCTATTGCTTCTTTCCACTTCTGGGTATCTTTTCAGTTCTAGCATATTAAAGATTACTTGCAATTTATCCGCATAACATCATGAGCATTTCTGTAGCTATATTTTCATTGCCTCATACCTTTCCACTTTTCGTCGTCTCTATTTGCATTGATTTTCTCATTTTCAGATCTTGGTTATAATTTAATATTCAAATCTATACGTTTAAGAGGTACCTTCGTTATTGAACTTCGTATTATGCTGTTTTTATGGTTAAAACTCCGCGCGGTTAGCCAAAAGTGGCTATGCTCTTCGCAACCATGCCTAGGAAAGGAGTGTCCTGGATTCGATTCCCGTCGCCGACGTGAGGAGCTTAAGGATCTTTCTCAGACGTAACCAATTAGCCGGACGTGGACAGCAGGATTTTTCTCCCCAGTTTAGCTGGGGTTTTTTCCTCCTACAAGCAGGCAAACCGGCCCGTGAACACACGCAGCTACAGCCATTGAATATACCGGGAGGCATAGGACTAGTCACCTTATCCTCGGGACGGGTACGACTTAGAAGGGCTTCAGATAATTCTGTTAAGAGGTCAGTAGGCCTAACAAGTAGAAGGGAGAAGATGTTTTAAATCTTATCAGTACTCTCCTCATCTCTCAACAATCGCATCCTCTTCAGCTAGCAATATACCTTTTTATTACTTTAAAGCTTTAACTTGCTTCTTTTTTCTTTCAGAGAATATTTATCTAGTAATCTCATGCAATTTAGTAATCTGGCCTAATACTGAAGCCTCCACGTAATTCCTCTTATCTTCTCTTGCTGTTCTTCTAACTTGTAGTTTTCTCCATCATTTCTTGAATGAATATTTTTAACTCTCTGACACTTACCATTTTAATTTTATGCCTTTCTTCTACGAGATAACAGATCTTACTTCATAATCAATGTTTGTTCTCTTTTCCTTTCTTAATACCCAAACATCGTTTGGGTATTAAGAAAGGAAACTATCCTAGAACTATGAACTACTCGCCTGGTAGAGATAAGATGAAGGTGTGATATAATTGAAACTGTTAAGCCGTTTAGTTATTTACCGAATGTAATGGGAGATATACATCCGGTAAATACCTTTGTGCAGTGTAGTGGTGAACAGGAGAGAGAAAAAGTGTTATTATTGCTGTTTTTCTAACTTGTATTTTTCTCCATAATTTCTTGAATGATTTTTTTTTTAATTCTCTGACATTTGGTATTTCAAACAGCATTTTAATTGTATGCCTTTCTATAATTATTTTTATTTATCTATTTATTTTATTTTATTTTATTTTTATAACTTCTTCTGTGAGTACAATTCATTTCCTGAATGTACTGAGACTGCTACAAATATGAATGAATTTAAGATTCGCTGTGATGGATACTTTTCGATCAGAGTGAACCTTCCATTATTCAACTCATCTATCACAATATTTGTTTTAATATTTGAAATTAGTTGCTACATTTTGACTTGCACCTTCCTGTGACCCACTTACTAACTTACTGTATAATATTATAGAAAATATTAATTTAAAATAGCTTTCCAGCCATCTTTCGAGTCGTGTTATTGTGTCTCGTAAACGGGAAGTTGAATAACACATACTGAATAATAATAATAAGAAGAAGAAGAAGAAGAAGGAGAAGAAGAAATCGATAAATGCAATAAAATAAAAATGAAAATACTCGCTTGTGCATCTTCTGCTGATTAAATGTCATAAAAAGTATCTCATATATATATAAAAAAAACTTGTGAGCCAATTATTCAAGCAACTAAGTCTATGAAATCAGTAAAATGTGGGTTCTTCTGGTTAGTTTTGTCTTTTTTTGCGAAATGATAACTAAAGTTTCCGATAGGAAGAAACATAACATTTTCGTACTGTTTTTTGGCGAGGATGATTTAGACTGGCTAATTCATCCTCGCCGAAGAATACTTCCACCAAACGGTTGTTTTACTGCTCATATATTATTGTTAATTTCAGACTTGAAATTCTCAACAATAAAAACATTGATGTCGTCAGTCAAGTAGTCATTTCTAAATTGCAACTAACCTCCTATATTTTGCTCGCTTTTTTTTTTTTACAAATGAGATACCTTTTTTATGATATTTCACTTGTATTAGATGACCGAAAATAAAGCAGTCTTGGAATAAATTATCGAAGTCGGATGAACAGTACTACTAGTATTGGTATTTTACCTTCTTCTCCCTCTTTTACAACCCCCTTTTATATTTTGTTCAAGTTGTGTAATTCTTATGTTAAGAAAAAATAACAAAGTTCCAAATTTGTTAAGAAATAATTGAACGATAAACAAGTAGAGAGATTTGAACAATTCCTTCGACCCCCACCCCCCAAATGGCATAATTGGGCCCCGTAAATTCCAACGAACTCCGCATTTATTCTCATCTGATTGTACAGAAATTCTCGTAGAAGTATAAACAACTTAAATAAGTACTTACATTACAAATTTAATAGGAATCCTTTGAACGAAGCAATTTTGCAGAAGCAACTATGGAAATACACTCCCTTCACTTAATTAATTAGGCTGAATTTCTTAAGAAACTGTTATCAGTTACGATGATAAGTTACGATAGCCACTAAGATACCGACGTATTACCAGTAAAACAAGCTCAAAGGAATTGACATTCTGTAGAGGAAGAAACGGGTTTCAATATAATATTTTGTTAGTAAGGCCTATTTCAAAGTAAGCCTTATTACACCATTTTATGCGTACGAGTTAATTCTCCATGACTACCGCATTTAATCATTTCTTAATGTTTCATATCGTATATTTTAATACAATTGTTTTTGATATTTTACAACTCAAGTATTTTTGCTTTATATATTTATGTTTGTTGTAAATCATGTTGTATCACTTACTTACTACTGTACTACTTGTTTGGATACGAAATATATAAATATCTTTATGTTTGTATTTTGCATTTTTCACTGTAGAACTAGCTGGTTCGACTACTTTAAATAATAAATAGCTATTCTTTAATAACTTTTATGATAATATTTAAAGAATCTTTAAACTCTGGAGAAAGTTAAAAGTGCGTACAATTTTAAAAGACTTGAAATTTGACAGAACTGTTAGAATAGAATTGATTAATAGTCACTACTCAATCAAAACCAACTGTTCTTCCTTATTTTCAGAACGTTTCCCGATTGCAAAGAACTGACTTTTACCACATGGATGATGTACAACATTCCAGGGATGTTGATCTGTACGTTCATTATGTGGTTGCTGTTTCAAGCCATGTATCTCCCATGGTGGTACGATCTCTTTATATATAAACATCTAAGAAATGGTATGGTTTTGTTTTAAAGATAATGATTATAATCATTATCTTTAAATTTAAAATCATTATCACAAACATAATTATGCTTTATAGATTTTGTTTCTTGTATCAAAGAAATTTGTCAGTTTCGAAATGTATACAACAACTTGTAAAATATGTAACATAGTGTACACTATTCTGACAAAAGTTACAAGACCTGTCGTTTCTCAAATTGTCTTCCATGTCATTATACCGTTGTTCGTCTGGACTCTATGCCGGTCACTGCAATGTCGCCATATTATACTCTTTCAAACCACGTGCTTACAATCATTGTTAGACAATTACTACAATGTTGAACACCCACACTTTTTTTTTCAGGACATCAATGTGAGACCAGGATCTAACAGTCATGGTTCGCCACGTTATACTCCTTAACCTTCGTAATTCATCGTTGAATAATACACTCAGAGAGTGTTATCTTCCATTCAGTTATCTTTCATACCCAAACACTTCTACAACATTGGAAGAGCACATATTTCAGGTACTGTCTGAACTTTCCATCTACTGAGCTAATTTCCATTATTCTGGTTTAGATTCTTGAAACTTTAGATTATGAAAGTCGACAATATATATTTATTATTGTTACCGCAGCAATAACCACTTGCTTCTTGTTACTCTCTTCTCCAAACGCAGATTGTCAAAGGTCTGACTGCAAGATGAGCTATCTATCAAACCTTCTCAAAAATCCCTGTTAATATTTCAACGTCATACCTTATGCCACTTGTAAACTCAATCAACTGAATTTGCTTCCATAGCTGAGGACTGAAGAAAGAATGTTATGTGCAGTTCTAGTTACTGACTAGTGAACTTTTACTAGACTTTTATTCAGCAGGTTCCCGAATTAAGGTTTTTGGAGAGGACAAGTAAGGTTTTTTCCCCTACGACAAGCGTGTTTTTAATCTCGCAACCAAAAAAAAAAAAATAGACCGTAGAACTTATACCGTTACAGACAAATAAAACGTTAGGGTCACACAGTGGCAATTGTCGTTCTCTCTCTCTCTCTCTTTCTCTCTCTCTCTCTCCCTTTCTCCCCAAAAGCCTTGAAGCCTTGTTTGACTCATAGTTTGGACTCGATATTGGTGGGGACTGGCTGTTATCTGTCTCCAGAATGTTAGTTATGGCTAAAGAAGTCCGCTACTTCCTTTGTGTAATTAAAAATGTTAGAGGATCGTAAGATGCTACAGCCTTGCATGTAGTAGTATTCTTCTGCTATATGGTGGCATACTCTCTCTCTCTCTCTCTCTCTCCGATTACTTAAAATCGCTATTAGTTCACTCAGCTAGTGGTGAGTAAGAAGGGAGGTGGCTACCAACCAATTTCCAAGAGTTTGTTAGGACTAAAAGCGCTGTTACTCCTACTGTTGTTGGGGAATAAAATTAGGCGTTGGACAATTTACTACATTTAGCTCTCAAGCTTTCTCCTGAAAGCTTGTTTGTTAGGAAGCCCCTAGCAACACAAAATAGCAGTTATAACGCCACTGTTTTCCATTATACATTAGTGAACGAGTGTCTGATATCCTAAATATATTAAATTACTTCACGTGACTTCATATCTTTCTGATACCTTTTATTTATGTTATTTATATTTTGTTTTACCTGTACTTTTTGTGGCTGCTATTTTTGTGCTATGCATGAACAATTACATTTCTCATTTTTCTATTTTACAGCAAGAAAGAAGACAAGAAGAAAGATGAAGCTGTGAGAAATGTTATTCTTCGAAATTACAAAGCTTTAGGTCCAATGTCGTAAGTAACAATTAATTTTCACTTAAATCAAAAATGTCCCAACTACCTGGCTAACCAAATTACTTTAATTTTAGTTTACATTGTCATGCCATATTTTTACGCATTTCTGTTTTATCCGCGTCATTTTGTAATCTCCTTTAAAAATATTCTCCTATTACTTGGATTTATATTACCAAATTCGTTCATACGTTCATCAATGTACAGTCATCCGTCATCCTACATTTAATTCTCGTCCTTTATTGGAAGTCTTGATTATTAATCCAAAGTGCTCCAAGCCACACCTTGTTAAACCGTACAAGATATATATTCCATGGTAGAGGAAAATTGTATCAGTTCTAATCTAAATTGTATGTGAGGGATATGATGATAATAGTTATAATTGGGAAGATTTTTAGAGTATGACTATTGATTTCGTTAGGTTGTTTATGAATTATTAAATAACTTTAATAACTAAAGCATTAGGCCAGTACATTATCTCTGTTAATTGCATACGTAATTCTAACATGTTTTGCGGAACTAAAAACCCGAGTTGGCATGTAACGAAGAAGAAATCATCCACGTCTATACGAGGTTGTTTAACTCACCTTCAGTTGATAATCCCATATAAAAGATTCTTCATATTCTATAGACGATTCGGGCTATATCTTTCAACCAGAGGACTGTTTTTGCTGACTGACTTACGAAGTCTCATGGATATTTACAGAATGCCCAGGATTATCAAGAATTATTCTGGATACATAATTACTCTTTCGCTAAGAACATTGCTCAGAACAAATGTTTCAAGATAACGTCAAGTTAAATCATCAAGAATGGAGAAAATCTTCCAGTCTAGAGTTGTTTACTTGAGAAAGCTTCAGATTAGAATTCGTTCCACTTGTAATTAATCATCACGTATTTTATTCGTAAATATCGAGTTCATTTATAACTCTATAAAAAGAAAAATACTTGAAAGTTTGATGAAACATGAAATATCAGGAGATGGATCACACATGCTAACTCAAACTTGGCAGAACAAGTACAGCCATTTCATGTCAGTCAATACCCACACTAACTTTCTACTATTGCTATTGCTTTCAGTTGGTATCTGCAATGCAAGGTATCTGTATCTGCATGCATACATGGGTACTATACAGTTAGCGTTTGAGGTTCGTACGGGAAGGGCTGCACAAATATTCATATCAGATCAGACTGAAATTATTTACTTGCAATACAGTTTTTATTTTCCTTTTGAACAAATCTAACGCTACCTGGTGCTGTAATAATATAATTTTGCATGATAATATTGAATATTATCATGCAATATTATAATGAGATAAACTCATACATAACTGGCATCAGATGGCTGTATAATCTCATATCTTAAAACTCGAAGTTTTTCTGAAAAACAAACTCTTTCTTTTTGAACGTTTCAATTCATTTTTGTTTATTCATGACAATCTGTTTTGTGTAGCGGAGTTTGTTAAACTATTAATAATTGAGTAACAATATCATCATATATATGCCTACAGGTTAACAGATTTACTACATTAAATATGTTCATATGTTCATTGCGTGAAGTTTCATTTACGATGTAAAATTTATTATAGTGATTCGAGGCTGATACTTATTTTCCTAACACGTTTTCCAGTTATTTTCTTTTTTTTTATTCTTTAAAGCTTCCACGAACTAGCAATCCTTGTTCTCTTCACCATCTTGGTCTTCCTATGGCTGTTTCGAGATCCTCAATTTGTAATCGGCTGGGGCAATCTGCTGGATGATCTGACACCTGCTGTGTAAGTATTTGACTTCTTTTTTCTCTGAATTAAAACATAAAGGTATTATGTACGTGTCAAAGTCATTTGCAGTGACGTAACTATAGTTTTTGTAACTTCCCCACACGAAGTTTTCAATGGATCTTTAGAGCCCTTGAAAATTTTTTGTTGGGCCTGTGAAAACATATAGTAATTTTTTATTGGATTTATGAGAGCCCTTCTTTGACCCTAGCTAAACTCTCAGTCCTCTCCTTCCTCCCTTCACACACAATACAGGTTTTCGCAGTGTGGTCCAGCCAGTTGTTTCATTCACATATATTTGGAAAGAATACGAAACCTAGTAATGGCAAAAACGTATTTGCTGATTTAGTCACATTTCCTAAATAGTTCATGCCGATATATTAACAAAATGATGCTGATGAACTTTGAAATAAGGTAACTAAACCATATTCCAATGAACTAAGGGCTAGATTATTTAAATTTATTATTATCGTATTTTTCTGATCATTTCTTTTATGGTCAGACAGTACAACAAGTGCTGTCAGAGCAAAAATAAAAACTTTAAAAAATGAACAAAAAATCGAAGAAAAGCTGTCCATGTGTCAGAATTAAGACTCTA